>NW_028154161.1:0-102909 GCF_964211835.1 Anser anser
GCCTGTCTCATGACAAATTTCTACTGTGTGATATGTACGCAGCTCAAAACACATACATTGATCCCATCTGATGCACAGAGTATGACCACATACTGGTAAGGAATAAAAATGGTCTCCCAGTCCTGACCTGGGAAAAGGTTATGCTTTTGCTGAGCATTGTCTGTGAGTATTAACACACTATTTTTGAGCATAAGTACCACATGCTCCAAAAACTGAGCTCTGGTTGTTATTCATGGATGTTGGTACGTAAAAATATTCAAGAGTAAAACCGTAACAAACTGAGAATTCTTCCAAAAATGTTTATAGGGGTTTTAAATTAAGTTAAAAACTACTAAACAAATATACACCTGCCATCTTATTAGCCATGAGAATCTTTCTGGTTTTCCATATTACTTTCATATTAATGGTCTCTTTCATTGTATTTTTTGCTTCACAATCTGAATTACCAGTTGTTTTCACTTCTTTTCTTGTCCTTGTTGCATATATTTTCATCTTCTATTGCCTATTCTCATCACCTGTTACCTGTCGGTGTGAGAACACCCAGTGTAGCTTGAAGTGTTTTGCATCAACTACTCAGGCTAAACTATTAAGTTTCTGCATTCAAAAAATAACATTTATGCTGGCATATACTTACATTGCTACCACCTCGCTTTGCAGCTGTTTGGGTCCACACTTTATCTGAAATATGTGTAAGTATGAAGTTGCGTTAGTTTCAATATATTTTTATGTTTAAATTACTTGCACCACAGTCTCTCTCAGAGACAGTAACTGGGATAGTCCCAGACCTGCCATGCAATAAGTGAGAGTTCCTGACTCAAAACATTAAAATCTATCCCGAAGAACTAAAACTGAAAGAACTTCCTTTCCACATGTGTAAGGAGCACAAAAAGTGTAAGAGATTTTATCAACATCTCTCAGTGAATTGTTGAGTATAACCTATACTATTTGAGGAAGGCTACTGCTATAAACAAGTGAGGTTTTTAGGTTTACAAAACATTCTCCACATACAGTTCAGCCAGCCTGGATGCGTGGGAAATTTCAGCAGTGGGTTGCAGTTCCAGTGGGACTTCTCACTTGCTCTGAGGTAGCTGTGGTCTTAACTTAAAGGACTGGTGCCTACACACACACACAAAGCTCTGTGTGTCATAAACGAACTTAAGGAACTAGCCTCAGTTTTCTAAGGGTGAAAAGACTTCAGAATCACGACCTATTCTCTGATAGTCCACAGCATGAATACAAGGAGTTCAAGGGTCACAAAACGGAATGGTATGATTTACAGAGAAATTAATAAACACATAATATAAACCTGAATGAGCCATTAGGAACCCCAGACAAGAAAGGACTAATGGTACTCACATCCCTTTGTTTAGGGAGGATTAAAATAAATGATACTAACAAAGGTTTGCCATCCTGCTCGTTACATGAAAACATGACAGTGAATAATGGTGCATTTTACAGGATGTGTCAAATTAAAATTATTATTTTCATACAAGAAAGAATTTCCTAAGTTATATTATTTTAAAAAATATATTCTTGTCTTTTATTTATTTCGACTAATATATGTAATACTTAGATGCCTTTGATCCTATAACACTGGGAATTCTACAAAACTAATCATTTTATTTAAACTCATCGTAATAGAGAAACTCCTAAAACCATGACTTCTAGCATCAAGAACCTGAGAGACTCAGTAGCTTCCATTAGACTCCATTTGGTTTTAATATACATGTTATTCAGGAACACTGGCTAATTCTGGATTTATTACAGCTAGGTTCTCAAACTTCTGCTCAAAACCAGCTATGTTTGTCTTTGAATTCCTAGGTAATGCTTTAAAGAAACCTAATAAAGTGATCAGCCTCAAACAGAGCTTAACAACAGCCCTTAGCAGGTATTTAGATTCAAGCCAATCACTGTTATTCTGCAGTAAATGGGCCTCACCACATTCTTAAATTAGCAGTCATTTAAATTCCTGGCCAAGCTAAAATCAATGGTAAAAAGCAATGTAACATATATAATGAAAAATGCACAATGGAGAAAAACTGACAGCGAACTGTCAATACTGTTGCACAGTTAACTGAAGGTATTGGAGGTTTTTCTTTTCCAAAAGGCTGTAGTGGGTTTACATGGCAAGGTTTTGGTAGCAGGGGGCCATAAGGGTGGCTTCTGTGAGAAGAATCTAGAAGCTGCCCCATGTAAGATAAGGGCCCCACTGCTGACCAGAGCCGAGCCAATAAGTGATGTTGTTTTGCGCCTCTGTGAGAGCATATTTAAGACAGAGGGGAAAAAAAACGCTGCGCCACACAGCAGCTGGGAGAGTGAAAGGAGGGAGAAACAGCCTTGCAGGTGCCAAGGTCAGTGAAGAAGGAGGGGGAGAGGTGCTCCAGGCACCGGAGCAGAAGTCCCCTGCGGCCTGTGGTGAGGACCATGGTGAAGCAGGCTGTCCCCCTGCAGCCCATGGAGTACCACGGTGGAGCAGGGTTCCACGCTGCAGCCCGTGGAGGAGACCACGGTGGAGCAGGTGGACCTGCACCGACGGAGGCTGCGGCCTGTGGAAGACCCCTGCCGGAGCAGATTCTGGTCTGGACCTGTAGCCCGTGGAGAGGAGCCCACGCAGGAGCAGGTGACCTGGCAGGAGCTGCTGCCCGTGGGGGATCCAGTTTGGAGCAGTTCGCTCCTGAGGGATGGACCCCGTGGTACGGACCCATATCTGGAGCAGTTCTTGAAGAGCTGCTGCCTGTGGGCAGCCCACACCAGATCAGTTCAGCAAGGACTGCATCCCGTGGGAGGGACCCCACAGCACAGGGGACGAAAGTGACTGAGAAAGAGCGGCAGAGAAGAAGCGCTATAGACTGACCATAACCCCCATTCCCCTGTTCCCCTGCGCCGCTCGGGGGGGAGGAGGTGGTAGAGGGTGGATGGGGGGAAGGTGCTTTTGGTTTCTTTCCTTTGTTTCTCACTTCTCTAGCTTGTTAGTAATAGGTAATAAATCTTACTATCTCCCTATGCTGAGTCTGTTTTGCCTGTCACAATAATTACTGTGCAATCTCCTTGTCTTTATCTCAACCCTTGAGCCTTTTTCATTGTATTTTCTCCCCATTCCTCTTTGAGGAGGGGGAGTGAGAGAGCGGTTGTGGTGGAGCTCGGCTGCCCACCCAAGTAAAACCACCACAAAGGCATAGCTGTGCTTTTGTGTACATATATATATATATGTACAGATATAGATATATATATAAAATAAAACAAGTGGTAACAGAAGCTGGAGAAAGATGACAGAGAAATTCTTAGGGCTCAAAAACCAGACAAACTATTACAGAAAGATATTCTGTATGAAGCATTCTGCGTGAGTAGATTCCCAAGATGCCTTCAAACACATTGCACACAAATTAAAATATTTTTTTTTATGTCATAGTCATTACATTCAAACCTGTCGGTGATATAATTTAGGAATGCAATACGTCTATGTAATAGACTTCAGCACTTGCTCCTGGGTGTGCTATTTTCTCCTGCCATAATATAAAGGTCCAGTGTGTTTTCAGTGCTGGGTAGCACAAGGAAAGAGGATGTGGAGACAAGACTGGTATGTCCCTTGCTGGCTGAAGGAAGCATATCTTCTGCCAGCTTTTGCAAGTGAGGTCCCCTCATGTGATGAGTTCACCTCATGAGATGCCACAGTGTTGCATCCCAGATGGCAGCTTGAACAGGATGGCTCTGTCCATTCCTCTCACCCCAGTTTCCCCATTTTTCCTGTACCCCCTTTTCCATCTGTGAGATACTGATATTCTAGCAGCTAATTCCAAGATCACTTTTTATTTGGGGTCCTTACTCAGCTCTTCACCTACTATTAAACATGGGACAGATTTAAAAGAACATGAACCAGACATATCAGGAATGCTGAAGGACACAACTGGACACAATGATCTTTAAAGTATAAGCTTTTTGATTTTAGTAAAACTTAAGAAACTGAAGCAGATAAGATAAATTAAACTAATGTAGGAATTCTGTGATTAATTTGCAAACATATTCAGACAGGTTGTTTGTCAGCTCTTATTATGAACAAAAAAGAAAGTTGCTATCTTTCAAGTGAGCATTATAAAAAACTTTTCCTGAATACCAATCTATGGTACTATTCCTAAGAATGTAACAGTCAACAGGAAAAAAAAAAAAAAAGAGTGATGAAATAAAAATACTTCTGGGATCATTTCCTTTTTTCAGTATTTTGTACAGTATTTTGTACAGAGGTGCTACGAATAGAAGGAGAATCTAGCCCAGGGTGAGGGATCCTCTGCATCAGAAGCAAAGTCATTTCTCTTTATGTTACTTCACCAAAAATCATGCATAAAGATACACGAGTTTTCCTACACTGGCTCAGTTATGATTCCTTTCCAGATTCACTACCTATTTTTATAAACTGTCAGAAAATTAATCATTTCCCACCTGTGTGCAGTTTTCTTTATTTTCCACCAGCCCACCGTGTACCTTCACTTCTTTATTCTTTTTCTTCTTTCGTTTTTCTCCCTTTTGTTTTCTCTCTTTTTATAACTTTTCAGAGGCCTCCCTCTCATTGTCCCTTTCTCATATTGTGCTCTGCTGAAAAATATCTGCAGCAGCAAACCTTTTTTTGCAGTGAGTGACAAGAGACGCTGCTGATTCAGTGCAGCAAGGACAGGTGATACAATGAGAGCTGTGGGTGGCTTTACAGCCTGTGTCAAAATAAGGGCTGGCCCTCATTTTCTTTAAAATTTGCTTAAATTTGCTTGCTTTGATTCTTTGTAGAAAGAGAAGCCATGTTCAGCATAAAGTTTTTTGCTGGTTTTGAAGAATTTTTACCTATCTACAGTTGCGCATTTTTTGCATACAATTTTAATGACATAAAATATTCCCTGTCAAAAGTAAAGGTACCATGAGGACTGGCTTCACCGAAATTAACATGAGCATGTACGTGTTTCTCACAGTTTACCAGAATAATCCAACAATAAATCAGCTCCAATCTTGCTGGATAGGAAATGTCCACTTTGAAAGAACAATGCCCCAAATAAAAAAATACATCAATGATTATTTTTTTTTTTTTAATGAGAATATGTTACTCAGAGATGCTGCGGCAGAAAATGCATGTGAACACACCAGTGTTCGTCTACACAGTAGATTCCTGTACAACAGATACCCATCCATGAGTTGGTTCATCGGCTGGAGAGCCAAGGAGTGATCAGCAAGACTCGCTCACCCTTTAATAGTCCCATATGGCCAGTGCGAAAGTCTAATGGCGAGTGGAGGGTAACGGTGGACGATTGCAGCCTGAACGAAGTCATGCCACTGCTGAGTGCTGCAGTGCCGGACATGCTAGAACTCCAGTACAAACTAGAGTCAAAGGCAGCCAAGTGGTATGCCACAATTGATATTGCTAATGCATTTTTTTCCATCCCTTTGGCAGCAGCATGCAGACCGCAGTTTGCTTTCACTTGGAGGGGCATCCAGTACACCTGGAATCGACTGCTCCAGGGGTGGAAACACAGCCCTACCATTTGCCATGGACTGATCCAGTCTGCACTGGAACAAGGAGATCTCTGAATCTGATGACCAGGTAACACACACTGTGGCTGACCCAGAGGACCATCCGACTATTGTATCAGTCGCCCCCATAGTCAAGTAAAAACAATGGAAACGGAAGTCAGCTCGTTTAGTAAGGGAAGAAGCCTCTCCTAAGAAGGAGGGAGAAGGGGAAAAGGCAGGCACCTCTAAAGCAGAACCATCACAAAAACAGCAGGAAGACAAGATGGAAATCATAAAGGAATCAGAAACCACCTGATCCCTATCCCTGAGTGAGTTGCGAGAAATACGAAAGGATTATGGTCGACACCCAGGTGAACACATCCTCACCTGGCTGCTTCGATGCTGGGATACTGGGGCCAATAGCCAACAATTAGAAGGCAATGAAGCCAAGCAGCTGGGAACCCTCTCTAGAGAAATGGTAATTGACAAAGGAATTGGGAGAGAGAGACAGGTTCTCAGCTTCTGGAGGCGACTCCTGGCAGCTGTGAAAGAAAGGTATCTACATAAGGAAGATATTGTATATCAAGTAGGCAAGTGGACCTCTATGGATAAAGGTCTCCAGCATCTGCGGGAATTAGCTGTGCTGGAGATGGTTTATAGTGATTTGGACAATGCCCAGACACCAGAAGATCCCGATGAAGTACAGTGCACAGCATCCATGTGGCGTAAATTTGTGTGGAGTGCACCATCATCAGATGCCAGTACGCTCGCAGTATTTAATTGGGATGAGGGGATGGGACCAACAGTGTATAATTTGTCCTGCCAGCTTCAAAAATATGAAAACAATCTCTCTGTTCTGCTACAGGCCTGTGTCTCAGCTGTGAAGAAACTGTCCCAAAGGCTTGACCATCTCTTAGAACAAGCATATCCCTCCTCATCCAGACGGAGTGATATTTCAGCCGCTAAGAATCAGTATTTTCCTGCTCGAGGGAGAGAGTACCCAAGACGCACACCACGTGGCACCTTGTGGTTTTATCTGCATGACCACGGGGAAGATATGAGGAAGTGGGATGGTGAACCTCCTTCAACCCTAGCTGCTCGGGTACATGAACTGCAAGAAAATAGAGCAGCAAGAAGAGGGTCTCCTAAGAAAAATGCTGCTCCAGTTTCTGTTGGGCAGTTCCCCAGAGGCAATAGAAGGGCTGATGTTATTCTTGACCCTGATGAAGGGACCTCTGCTTCTCATTTGCAAGAAGTAAGCGGCAGACACTCCAACCAGGAATAGAGGGACCTTGCCTCTGGCCAGGTAGTGGAGAAAGATAACCGGATTTATTGGACTGTGTGGATCCAATGGTCTGGCACATTGGAACCACAAGAATACAAAGCTTTAGTGGACACTGGCGCACAATGTACCTTAATGCCATCAGGCTACCAAGGGACAGAACCCATCTGTATCTCTGGAGTGACAGGGGGATCCCAACAGCTAACTGTATTGGAAGCTGAGGTGAGTCTAACTGGGAATGAGTGGCAAAAGCATCCCATTGTGAATGGCCCGGAGGCTCCATGCATCCTTGGCATAGACTACCTCAAGAGAGGGTACTTCAAGGATCCAAAAGGGTACCGGTGGGCTTTTGGCATAGCTGCTTTGAGCACAGAGAAGATTAGGCAGCTGTCTACCCTGCCTGGCCTTTCAGAAGACCCTTCCACTGTAGGATTGCTGAAGGTTGAGAGGTACAATGGACTGTTAAAGACTATGAAAACAATGGGAAATAAATCTACCAGAAGCCACTTGGCTAGTTAACAACAGGGGGTCTGACAGCTGTCCTGGTCCCGCTGAAACAAAACCCCTACACAAGGTGAAAGGAGCTAAAGTACCTGTAGTGCATGTAGGGAAGTGGATGGGGAAGGCGGTGTGGGTTGCTCCTGCCTCGGGAAAAGGCAAACCCACTCATGGGATTGTCTTCACCCAAGGACCGGGGCATACCTGGTGGGTCATGCAAAAGAACAGGGATATCAGGTGTGTGCCTCAAGGAGATTTAACCTTGAGAGAAAACTAATCTGTAATCTAAGTTATATGTTGTAGGAAGACGCTGCAGGATCAACAACAGGTCAACTTTGCAAGGAACCGGACAAGTGCAACAAGGACTTGAGCTAAGCTGGTGCTTGCGTCCAGACATCCAACTATGCCTGCCCTGAGTGACCACTTTGGCAGATGAAGACTAAATCGTCAACAGTTCTTATGAACATTTCTTGAGAAACACCTATAGAATGAAAAGATATACCTACCTATCAATCTGTTAAAGAACAACGAACAATGGTGATGAGAATACTTATATGCGAAAGTATGGGGGACCTGAGAGTGACACAAATGTTATTGAATAAGGGGTGGAGGTTGTACTGGGTTTGGCTGGGATGTTAACTTTCCCTGCAGCAGCCCATACAGTGCTGTGCTCTGCACTTATAGCTATAACAGCAGTGGTATCACACCAGTGTTGTGTCTGCTGCTGAGCAGTGCTGGCACAGCATCAGGACTCTCTCTAACCCTCCTAGGGGGTGAGCAAAAAAGTGAGAAAGGAATATCACCAGGGCAGCTGACCTAAACCAACCAAAGGGATATTCCATACCATATGATGTCACACTCAGCAATAAAAGGTGGAAAAAGGAAGAAGAGGGAAGGGGCGGGCTCTCGTTGCGAAAATGTCTGTCCTCCCGAACACCGGCTATGTGCTTTGAGGCCCTGTTTCAAGGACGTGGTCAAGCATCGCCCATTTGTGGGAAGTAGAGAATAATTTATTTCCTCTGCACTTCCACATAGCCTTTACTTGTTTTGTTTTGTTTTTCCCTTTCCCCCTGCCTTTTTCCCTTTCCCTTTTTTTCCTTTAGTTAAATTAATAATAATCTTTCCTTAATAATTATTTTTTCCCTTTAATTAAATTATCCTTATCTCAACACGTGAGTTGTTCTTTCCTTTACTTCTTCCCCTCCTTTTCTAAGGAGGGGGAGTGAGAGAGCGGTTGTGGTGGAGTTCAGCTGCCTAGCATGGTAAAACCACCACAGCAGTGCACTCTATCCCAGTTTTGCACGTTGTTACATTCGATTAGCTGTTTCTCCAGAACACTTTTGGACTCTCGTGGCCTTTAGCAGCCACCTTTACTTTTCTGAAATGGGTCAAGGGAAGAACAGTGAATTACTATGGAAAGATCTTTCTCTTACTCTCCACCCCTCATATCTAATGTTAAAAAATTGGAAAGTATTGGAGAAAACAAGAACATCACACATTTAGCCTCAGAATTCAACTTTACTGATTACTTATGCAGAAAGAGTATCTATGGAGAATCTTTTTATCTGCTTTATGAGAATTCTTGAGTTTTTTTGAACAGTTCTGCAAGACATGCATCTACTGGTAGAAAATACTCTAGACCCCAAATGTGTATACAAGTTTTCTTATGGTACATCTCTAAAAGTAATGTAAACACCAAATTCAGACCTAGTCCTTCCTTCAGCTATGCTAAAACTAAGAAGACCCACAGAGAAAAACATTATGGAGTCACCACAGATGAGTCACTAGGTGCAGCTTTGGTTGTGCCTCCTCTTACTCCATGACAAATGTGTTCAAATGAGATAAATTTGTAAAGAAAGAACATCGCCTTAGCTTATTCTGTTTCCCAGCAAGTAAACGGGTGCATTTGGATTGTCCTCAAGGTTTAGATGATATACACTGCCTTGTGTAAAATATCTTACAGATATGAATGTTATTTCTTTTCACCTGGATTTACTACAGGTATGATACAGTTTAAGTGAGCATTACATAAAGTCACATTTCCACTAAAAGTGCCCAAAGAGTATTTTATTAGTGTGACAAGGAAAATTCTCCTAAACTCAGTAAGCAAAACTTGGTTGCTGCCTTTCTGTTACTTTCTTGGCCAGCAGCACTTTGAAAACAAAGCAAAAATTAGCAGAACTCGTGTGAGGTCCGTTCTTTCAGGATCTGTGATTCCATTTAATGGTCACAGTACAAAAGTTTATATGAAACTTCCTGTCTGACACTGCATCGATTTTTCAAAACAATGTTTTTCATCACATCATAACCTTTGTTTTCGCATCAGGGTATGAATTGTCTGTTCTATATATAATGACTGCTGTTTACTACATTTTCTAATGCCTGCTATCTAGCATTGGTGCTATAAAAATCTTACTTGAATCTTGCTGCACTGTAGTAAACTGAAAATCAGATGTTGAAAGCTAGCCCTAAGGAAGTATGTATTTCATTAGGAAAAGGGTCAGCAATCAGATTCTACTTTGTCAGTGACTTTTTCCTTGGTCAGAAATAAGGCCGAGTAAAACAAGACGACTTGTTTTAAGCTTTCCCTTAATTGACAGTATACATAATATTTTTTTCTCTTTTTACCAGTGATGAGTCATTACCATGTGAAATTCCCAGCATCTAAATATCAATATGAATTTATTACCATTATTTCAAAGAACTTAATGAATTTGGCAACTTAATTAAAAATAACACCTGTAATCCTGGTAGGATTAGTCTAACTTCTGACTTCACAGAGTGTAAATAACCATAGACTCTAGAACACTCAAAACTTTTTTTTTTGTTTTCACACAAAGAGACATGAAAAATATTATTTTGTTATTTTTACTTCAGTTTAGTTTAGTTTAGCTTACCTTTTTGCTTGCAATGTGTTCTTTTTATGACAGAAGAAGATTTTTTTTTCTTGCTCTCTGTTGCATCATCTAGCTTAGAAACTCTTGCATCTAATTTTTTGTTGTGTGTAGAAGCTAATGAGTGGGGTGTTTAAACAAGCCAGTTGTTTTCAATGATTAGCAATTTCAGGCTGTGAGTGAAAAGAGCTAAAATTGAAAAGCATCAATACAGAGAAGATTAAGTGATTATCTGAGATTTATTTAGAGACTTACATATCTAAATGAGATAGCAAAAAATGACATCCAATTTATTGAAGCAAGACTTGAGAAAGGGAAAAGGAGGAGGAAGAGAAGGAAAGAAGAAGCAGCTAATAACAAAAGACATTAGAAAACAAGCATTCATCTAAGTAACCTATGACCATAAGGTATAAAAGATGAGACAGAAGATGAAGTGAAAGGCATCAGCTAAAGAATGAGAATCTGATATTATGATGCTGGTTTTAAAACAGCATAATAAACTGTACATCAGTGGACCTGCTCTTGATGTGCACAAATAAAACAAAAAATCATGACTTACTAGCTAAAGTATTTCCTAATTAAGCATGGCTTTGTGAGGGGGGTGGCAGTGTGAATTGACTTGTACGTGCAGAGTTGCATAGAGAAGGGGCTGTACAGAAACTGACGGTGATGTTTCCTCCAGAGAGGACAAGCAGGCTTTTTAGAGTTCCAAAATAACAAAATATCCAAGAACATATGGAAAGATTTTAGAGTTCCCACCTGATGTCTCCACAGTTTTTTCACATTTGTTCAGAGGTCTGAGAGCCAATATACTTTGATTTCCTATACTCATGCTCTGCAAAAATACACAGTGATCAGTTCAATTATCCTTGCCTGCAGGAAGAAAATCAGGAAAAACAGAAGACTATTATCCTCCTTTACAAATGTAGGACAAAAGTAAGTAGGAATTAAGTCACACAGGAAGCATAGGGTTGAGATGACAACTAAAAGCACCCCAGGTCAGGTACGTACAGGCAAATTGTACCTTCTCCCACAACACTGCTGTTCTTCAGAATCCATGTATTCTCAAGTTAAAAAAAAAAAAGAAAAAGGAAATACATGATGAGGAAATACATGAATACATGACTGATAATTTTAAAAAATCAAACATCCTCATTAAGCAGCCTTTGAAATGTCTAATTTTAGTGACAATAGGCCCACTGCAAGGCTTTTATATTTGCAAGTAATTAGATTATCTGCAAACTCCGAGTATTAAATATTCAGGATTCTGATGTCCAGTGAAGAGAAGATAGTGTGTGAGCTCTTTGGTTTTGTTTCAAAAAGAGTGATTTTATTTAGCAACAACTACCATTATATCGTCTACATAAAACAGTACAAAAACTTGTGCCCTCTGAGTGTCACATTCCACCAGAGCTCTTGCCACAGAAAGTACAGCGTAACCTAGCATTCATTCAACTTTTCACATACCACACTCTTTATGGCTAAGGTGATGCTGCCAAAAAGGTTTTAGTGTTTATTGTCAATGAATTTAAATGCACAATAAGGTTTACACTTATTTTCTCTCATAACAACATAGATAGGAAAATCTCACAGTTGTCTCACGGTTGATGTTTTATGTATCTATCGTCACTTAAATGCATTTGAGAGACTGCTGTTTCAAGGAACTAGTCCCAGGTCCATGCACAAAAATACATTTATGTTGCAAGACACCAGTATACCTTCATTGCCCATTTGACACTGTTGAAACCCTAATCTTATTAGATATCCTACTGTAACTTGATCTTTTTAAAAAAATCTTTCTTTTGAGAGGAGCGAAATCTTAATAAACAGCATAGGCACTTGGAAAAGAAATATTCTAGCTTTAAGAGCTTTAGCATGGGAAATGCTATCTATTATAAGGTAGCAAGAAGAAAGACAACAGGAAGAAAATATTTCTCTACAAGTTTTCACATCTTCATGACAATGCAGCTTGAGCCCCTACACCCCACAGTTTCCTAGGTGTCTATAGTATGCCCTATATATGTATATATTTATGCCCTCTCCTAGTATTTCAAAGAAACAATCTACCAGCTACCCTGAATAAAATTCTGGAGATTCAAAGTATTTAATTTATTTCCCTCTTTTCAAATATATCTTGTTCTGACAGAGTACTACAGGAAGTGTGAGAACATCTATTTCCCTCCTGAAGTGTCACAAGTGGTTAAGAAAACAACCTTTTCTCCTGTTATTTCTGTGTCTGTCTGGCATTTAAAGAACTGAAATACAGTCAATTAAGCACGTCATAATGGCAAGTGTATAAATATTTGCAAATACCTCCCTTTGATTACTTTGTTTTGCTTTCCTGCACTGATGTTCTTTCTATCATTTATACTATGCACTGAATTACTCATTGAGCAATTAATCTGGAAGTGAATCTTCCATCAGAGTCATGAAGGATTAATTGTATTATACCTTTTATTCCTACATATCCTTACAAACTTGCTTAATCCTGTAATTGCATTTTTTTAATGTTCTTTTACTAACATACCTTGGTTGAACCTTTTGAATTGCACACTTTTAAGAAAAATCAAGATGATGTTTAATAAAAGTTTGTGTCACAATATTGTATATTTATTACCCTCTACTCTTAGATGATGGAATTTAAATAATGTGAGCACACTTTCTGTTCCAATCTTCGGTGATGCCAAGAAATACAGAGGTATGGCATTTTTTTTTAAATTTTTTTTTTAAGGATTTTTTAATCTTAACAGAACCACAGAATCTGTTTGCAAAAATGGTGATTATTATACTCCTGCTGAAATTACTATGGTGTGAATGTACTTAATAACATGACAATACCCACACTTTATGCCCCAATAATAAATTGCTTTATTAGAATGAACCAATTTTGTAGGATCACACTTTAAAAAGTAATGCTAAAGCTACACTTACTTTAGAAAAAAAATGCATTTGCTGGGGATAAATAACCAGAAATGCTATCTTCTTTCCCCTTTTTTACCATCATAAGCATGTACAGTGCTAGTTTCTCCAGTAAACCAAAGTTTAAATTAATGCACCATGTCATATTGTCAGCCTGGTAATCTTCAAAATGCAGAAACGGGTTTGAGAAGAAGTAAACAAAATGCTTTTGTTGGAACAGTGAAGCATCCACATGAGAAGCCTCTGGGGATCCCCAAGGTTTTTACCTTACAGCATTACATTGACAGGTACATGTTTAAAAGCCTATTTCCCCAAAAATGAGTTGCACTGTCTAGACAGGGTGTGTGTGTACATGCACATGTGCAATCTCCAATGAAAACTTCATGACTTTGGAAATGAGAAAGAGGAGTGACTTAAGCAGTGCAATAGTTTTTATGCATAGATATAAGGACTTTTTCCTAATACATTGTGCCTTGTACTTCAGCTCAGTCTCAGTGAAAGTTTGTGGCATGGGATCGGATATTTATTAGCTGCTGCTGCTCATTCATTCAATGTGAAGAAAGCAGTTTTGTCCCCATGTTCACTGTGATCCATTAAGTGGTTTAATATAAAGGATCAAATTATTAGAACATTTTATACATATCCATTCATCTGAAAGGTTTGCTTTCCTAGTAGAGAAAATACACATTGAGGAAATACACAATAGAGAAAACATACATCTTACAGCAGTATTGCTTTAGTAATCTTTACAGTACAGAAAACAAAATAAAACAGTGTTGCAAGGATCCCTAGATGAAATCATTCCAGTCACAATCAGGATCAAACCAGCCTCACGGGACTGGGATTCAGGTGACTTCATTTAGTCCTGATTTATCTCATTTTCCTGTGTGAGTAAGGGCAAGTAATTTTATCACATGTATTTCTCAGGTGATGCACAGATTCAGTTAATAACTATGAAATATTGAAACAGCAGAGTCATGAAGATGGTGGAATGATGAACAAATTTGTATTGTATACCTATTTTCAGCAAGATGATTGGAAAATACATATAAAGACAAAACAAAGCCTATTGTCTTTAGTTTTTATCCAAGACAAAAATATATCCAGTAACTCAACAAATTTTGCAGTAAAAATAGAAAAATATGTGAAGAGCTCCTGGAGGCTGCCACTCTGTAAAAAATGTATCTAAATGATCAAAGATTGGGATAAAGTCCAAAAAGTAAGTCAGGCAAGGAAGAAAAAACAAAACAAAACAAAACAAAACAAAAAAAAAAGAAAAAACAAGCAAGCAAACAAACAAGAAACTTAGTTTCATTTTTCAACAGATACAGTAAAAGTAGGAGATCCTGTTGTGTTCCCAAAATTCTTGTAATACTACTGCAAAAAATCCCTCAAGGACTGGCATCGTTAATGTGACTAGTGCTCAGAGCTAGATGAGTGCTGCAAACAACTTTCTACAAATACTTTGGTGAACTTTACGACTAGTTTACAGTTCAGTTAGGCTTGTTTTTCTTTTGCTGTTTTTCCATTAGAGTTCCCGAAAAGCCGTTTTCATTTGTAAAATGTAAAAGGAACACAAAAGTCTTACAAACACAGGTATGAGTATTTTTAGTTCCCTAATCCTACCACAGAAGAAACTACATGTTATTCTCCCCGTGGAGAGACAGGCTCCCCATGTTATTCAAAGCAAATTCAACACTACATTGACAAAGAAAATATATGAATGGAAAGAATTTCACAAGGGAAAGCATGTGGCCATCCTGAAAAGCATTACATGGTAGGAAAAAGATGAAGATGTTCAGTGCTGCATTGCCACTATCAGTGGCATTCATATGGATACAACCTAAAAATCATTTCCTAACATTTTCACAGAACATTTCTTGCTGTAATGAATGTGTCCATAAACAAATCAAGGACAAGGCAGAATTTCTGTCCTGTATGTCCTGGAGAGACAGGATTAAACAATTTATATTCCCATGTCACTTCAGACTCTGCTTGGCCACCAGCCAATGGCTCAAGAACAGCACCATGAAAATGGCAAAGAAGTAATCATCAGGTAAGTATCACTGACAATTACTAAGTAAGAGTTCTTGTATGGCAGTGTGCAGTTGTGCTCACAGCCTGTAACCACGCTGTCTTGGCAAACAAAGCCTGTAAGGCTGGGTAGCCTGACTATTTGTAGTGATCCTGACCAGAAGGGCCCTCCGTTGCACATGAAGGAGTCGGGATGTGCCATGCTGTCTGGCTGGGAAGGACCACACCTGTGCTGTGAGACCTTACGAAGCAGGCCCAGCCCGGCCCTACAGCTGGAAGTTACGCTGCCTGTGATTCCTTGCCTGCATTGAACAGGGCAGCAAGAAGCTCTCATGAAAACATGGTTTCTGCTTTGCCTGTAGAAATGGTGAAAGGAGTTGTTTCCTTGTAAGAAAACCCCACAACAGCTTGAAACACCGCAAGGGAAGAATCTCTGCTATGGACGGGATCTGCACGGTGGGTTGTGCATGGGTCAGTCCTCTTCAATGATACATTGTCCACATCTGTCCGCATCTAAAGGAATGTAAGGCTACCTATGCTGTTCCTCTCCTATAGTGTTAGCTCTAGTAACAGGACTGCAAATGATACCTCACAGAGTCTGAGTGCCTTTCTCACTGGGATCATAACAACCAGCACCTCACAGTGCAAGACGACAACACTGTAACTGGAAGAGGCAAGACGTGGAGAAATGACTAAATAATCTATTACCAGAAAAGTAGCTTGAGGATTTCTAAGACTACCTGTGAATTTCAGCGAAATGTGTATTTTCTGCCAAAGAACCACAAAATAACCCTAGAGCATCACAAGTCCAGGCATTTGAAAAAAAAAAAAAAAAAACACAAACAAACAAACAAACAAACAACAACAACAAAAAATCAGATTTCTAAAACTGAAAAAGAGAAAAGGAAAGAAGTGTTTACACCCTTTCTCTAATACTCCAGTGATGGAGGCATACAGTCATGGTACAGGAGATACAGGCTTCTCTCTCTTCCTTTATTAAAGGGGAGCTGAACCTGACTCTTCCCCCTCTTCATCAGCAAGCAGTATTTTTCCCTGTTGATGTCCTACGTTGTACAGAATTTCTAAATTTTCACCAAAGCAGGCTTTGCACACCAGGTGTCTCAGTAGGTAAGCGCACCAGTCACCAGGCTATGTAGATGCCTCACTGTGCATGGCAGTATCTACAAACAAACAGTCCTCAACTCAGAGATGTTTCATGGCTCCTACTCTACCAAGAAAGGTGAATAATCACCACTTAACCATGCCAAAGAAGAAACAAAGACAGAACCAATACAGGAAGAATGTAATTCATTCCTAATATGGACACAAAGAGTTTTCATACTGACATTCCTAAAAAATGTGGTTTTTTTTTCTGCCAAATCAATGCACTCAGCACCAATAATCTCTTAATGAAACAATGAAAATGCTGGAACAGTCCTTTTTTTATTCTTTCCAAGAAACAGACAAATTGTTCTCACTGGAGTTTCCCATAGACTTACAGGAAAAAAAAAAAAAAAGTGTTTACTTGTTGAGTTCAATAAAACTGTTTAAAAAAAAATAATAATTTATACAATCAAGCTACATGAATTTACATGTAGCTTTTTAATGCAAGCCCAGAATTTTAAGAATCATACCCTGGTTTGAATCCTTTACCAAATTCTAAGACAAACTGACAAGTTTAACTTATTTACACAGACTGGAATTCATAACAGACTAGACTTTGGTCCTTAGAGAAAAAAGACTTCAGTCAACACTGTTAATGAAATAAGACAGCATATGAGTAGAAAGGCAAAAATTAGCAAATCACTCCAGAGTCTGCATGACATATAAGCTTTGAGGAAGGTTACAGGGAGCTATGTGGCATGGTGAGTCAAGTCATTTTATGGACTTAATGCAGAGATATGGATTTCCTCACAAGCAGATGGCATCTTTGCTGAAGCATGTTGAAATCTGTACACATGCGCCGTGTGTAAACACACATGCATACACTCACACAGAGAAAGGAGAAAAACAAAAAAACCAATTTGGGGAATTTAAGATAGAACTCTAAGAATTTACATTTAAGAAGTTAAATCAGAAACTGAACCAGCAAAATACTTTTAAATAGAAATTTTTGAAGACTATGTCAATTATTCCAAATGTTGATCTACCAACCATACCAAGTGATATTGAGCAATTCAAGCCTCAGGGACTAGTGGGGACTGTCTCATGAACGGTAAAAAGTATCTTATACTTTCTGTTTAAAGCACATTTTCTCAAAGCTGCCAGAAATTGAATAAAAACAGGGTATCAGCCAGTGACTGCTTTGTTTTGTTTTTTAAATGATTCCTTCTTCCAAAATATTATCAGCACATGTGACCTGCCTCTCCCGGACACATACTTGTCCACCCAATGCATTCCTATTCTGCCTCCATGAAAATAGTGAGTTGTGCATTCCTGATCACTGACGAGGAACCAAGGATTATGCTTCGGGATTTTTTTTTTTTTCCCCCATAAACTTAAATTTTTGGGGAGCATTTGTAAGGTAGTTTGAATCCCAAGGCAAATTTGTATGAACCTGTCTAAAAGTGATCACTCATACAGGAAACCTTACGTAGAGCCTTTTATTATTTTATAAGTATTTTTAGAATTCTGTGCTGTAGCTAACTCCAGTTCTCAGTATTTTTCTCTATTATCTTCCCTCAAATGAAAACATATAGAGTTACTGTGCACTAAGTCTTCCAAAAAAAAAAAAAAAAGAATCCTCACAATGTTTTTCAGGCATACATAAGAACATTGAAATCTCATGTAGACTCCTATTCAGTGTGTAGAAAGGTGAAACTTTTAAGAGACTTTCCTCAAGCTACTCATATCAGATAAGCATTTCAAAGCTTTGATAGAACGAGGCAAGCTACATTTTTTTAATTATTTTTATTTTTTCACATAAAAAGTGGAGATTTGAGAAGACATTAACCATTTGAGCTGATTTTTCAAGTAGTGTTAGTTAGGAGGAAAACTGAAAATCTTTAAAAGAGGTTTTGAAAGAAGTTTATTTTGAAACATTAAACAATTTTAAATAAACTTTTCAGCATTTCATCTTGAAGCTGTATTTCATTTTTTATTCTTTTGCTAATAGGCTTTGCCTACTTAATATGGCAACTTGAATAAAAATTTTAAGTCGCCTGAAAAATGACCATTGTCATATTTTTCCATCTTCTCAAAATATTACTAAAATAGTTTGGTTTCATCTGAACTAAGTTCCTCCTAGTTTTGCAATTCAGCCACTAAACTGAAAGAAGACAATTATTCCCTCAGTTTTATTTTGAATAGCAGGCATAAGCTCCATGTTTTTTTAAATGGTTCAGCATTAAAAGCATCAAAAACATGCTGTGAGTTACATTTTTAAGGCCTAAGAAATGAAGAGGTATCGTTGAATACTTATGGCTAATAAAAGAAATAAATGATATTGCAGCACTTACATTAGCTCAAATGTTCTCATTATAGCTAACAATAGCGTTTTACACAAGTAAAGACTGAGTGAAAAAACGCAGGAAGGAGCTTAGAGGAAATACAATTCCTCTTAGCAAAATTAAGAAGGATGCACCAGTGTAGCTAATGTTAGATACACCCCCGTTTTGACAGCTTACTTTCTGCTTGAATGTTACAAATATATTTTAGATGTTGAGATACGAAACTGTCCTAATTCCTGTGACCTAGCATCTTTTGAAGAATCGGCTATGGAATATTACACAAGGTGAAATGAACAGCAAAAATAAGATTCAGTGGCTAGCATGTGACTATGTGAAATTAGAATTCTTGTTTAGAAAATCTGGTATAATAGCATAAACTTAGGAAGGGTGGCCAGGTAATGGTGACCGTCAAAACTTCTTACAGAAATAACATCTTTTTCCATACAAATTCGAGTCAGCAGCATTCTATCATATTCATGCCAGAAATGTTAGATCCATTTACTGTTATCTTTTTAATCATATATGCAATTTTGTAATTACTAGCAGGTCCAATTACCTATTGTATTCCAGGGCAATATCAGCAATACGATCAACGACTTTTCAAATCCTTGACAAAAGGGATGAGAAGACAGAATTGAGAGGGAAGAAATCAGACCGCCTTCTGGTACAACTGTATGGCACCAGTAATAAAAATAATGACTGTTATTATTACGATTATTCACTGGGATATATATTTGCTTTTATTTGAGAAGATACTTCTTTATCCAAAAGAGAAAATGAGGTGTAAATTATACTGATTTACACTGGAAAAACAGCATTTTTGCATTAAATAATATGTTGGTTTTTTTTGTTGTTGTTTGGTTTTTTTTTTTAGAAACAAGTTGTAAGAAACGTTAAAACCAATTAGAAAGATAGCATAACTGGAAAGTGAAGCCTCCTTCAGATTCACAACATTCATCTTTGAATATCCAAGAGACTTTAATTCACAGATGGTGAAAGTTAACATATGCACTGTTCAGTGTAAAGTCATGGTCTAACACTTAAATAATAAACATCACACTCAAATAAAGCATTGGTTATTTTGTAGACACTATACAGATAAGCAACTCCTACCACAAATTCTCCAAACTAAATTATTGCTTTACTTTTTATTACCAACCTCTCAGGTGGTTCTCAGCATTAACCGTTTTCTTTTCTCTTCTGTGAAGTTCTTCACGTATGTTACAATGTCTTGTGAAAATCTTACAGAATTAAGTCTACAAGAGCCCCATGTAACAAGCAGGAAAATAAAATGCATCTTGTAATCACTGAAACTGCACAAGCAAATCTTCATGGAGCTCCCTGGAAGCATGACGGTTCACATTTATGAGTTTTGGTTTATAACTGAAGCTCAAGAAAGATTTCACATCTTCAATTATGTGTATAATCTTGATGGAAGAATTTCATAACTGAAATGTCAACAGACCTAATTACAGAAAAGACTGCAAGAGAAGAGAAAGTTGGATGGGTGGTGCAACATATCAAAATATCTTGAAAAAGCTAGCAAGATGTAACTTGTTGTGCTTCAGTTCTCTGAGTAATGAAGAGAGAGGATAACTACTATAAGATATGATGACAACCTCCAAAATGGAGAGAAAGATGGGAAACAGTTTGTTGTTGTTGTTGTTGTTGTTTTTCCAGTGCTTTAAGTTACTTTTAAAACTGCAATCCCTTCCTGCTTCTTGATGCTGTTCATTCATTTACAAGATCATCTTCTCTGAATTTATTTTCAATTCTTAGCATCGTTAATTCCTAACCTCCCCATACTGCTGTATACTGTTAATATATGTTATATATTTTTTTATCTGTGGTCCTACTGATTTGGCTTAACAGCACCAATACAGAGGTTGAATAAAGAGGTATCTACTTGCTCTGTGTTGTTTCCAGTAAGGGGACCATCACTGTCAAGCAAAAACTTCCCTCAAGGAAATACTGTGAAATGAAACTCATTTCTGACAGTTTAAATGTTGCATATTACAGGGTCAAAATAAAAAGTCACATTTCATCTCACCAAGTCAGTTTAAAAAACACTGTGCAGAAGATGTGGATAGTCAGGGCACTTGAATTAAATTTTAGATACAAAAAAAAAAAAAAGTTTCTTTTGGAAGCTAGAGTTATAACCAGGTGTAATAGACACTACAATTAGTGCACAGAATTTAAGAGGAATATAAATATTAGACATGAATTCACATATGGAGCTGGGCTTTTTAGATATAAGTTTGTGTTACACTTGACTTTACTCTGGTTCACTGACAGAAACCAAGTCCAAAAGTCAATTTTGCAATTCCAGCATAACATATTCAAAACTGCAAATTATTTTTAACCTTCAAAGAGTCTGTTCTGTTTCAGGAACATACACCAAATGTGTGATTTAAATAGAAAGGAAGCTCTTATGAAGTCAGGTTTTTTGTACCAGATGTTTAATAGATTTTTCTGGGTAAATTTTTAGACCGAAGACACTTGAAGTTAATTAGCTCAGTTTTTATTATTTTCTTCTAAATTACTAAGCACCTACAACTGTGGAAACAATAAAGGCAAAAGAAACTGTCAAAAAAAATATAAAGGCAAAATATTTTTTCAAATGTATGCTCAAAACTAATCTTACATGTTCCTATAGGCATTCCCAGCCATTCCTAATATTTGTATTAAGCATATTTATGTATGTTGAACAGCTACACTGAGGCTGTAAGGTGTCCTCTACAATCCCCTAATACACATTTTTAAACTCAGTTATTCAGAGTTACAATGAAGAAAGAAGAAAGAAATAGCAGCATTTCTTTAAATATAAACATAGACCTGCGGGGTGCACATGCCCTTCAATTTATCCATGTTCTGCTTCATACTTGATGTCGGCAAAAACCACCTCATCAAAGACAAAAGTTAGCTTGACATTATCCACTAAACTACATTTACATTTTTGCTTTGTTGACTGAAAGTTACAACAGTTCTTTGAATACTGATTTCAGACTTTGTTTCTTCTGGACATAGCAGCAAAATTAAATATGTTCCATTCTCAAAGGTTAATTTAATGTTCAACGCTTTTAAAGATATACATTAAGAAATGTTAGGGATTGTTTGAATGATTTCTCAGTATTTTATTTATTTTTTATTTTTTTTGGTAACAGATCTCATTAACTATGTTTCTGACATAAACCAGAGGAAAATAATTCCAATTAGCAATGATTTTGAAGACTGTTGATTGCATCTCTGTAGCTCATTTCATATGAAACTTCATTAATGCTAATAAAAAGGGTCTTTAGCATTTTGAAAACCTTTAGGTTTGGCAGAGAGCATAAAAGTTTAAATACTAATGTTCTGATTCTGCTCTTGTGGGCATCGATATTTCCACTGACAAAATCCTCCATGAGTTCACTGAAGTTCCACAAACATTTCACACTCGTGCAACTGAATGCAGAACCAAATTGGTATTTTTTTTTCTCTTACAGTGGATCTAAATGCAAATTTCTGTTTCATCTTGAATAAAATCACATTTAAATGGACTACAGTTCCCCAATGCTACTATCTAAAATATTAACTATACTGGAAAAGTTGCATTTGACATTCATTAAAATGCATTACACTGTTATTTGAATGGACATTTTAGAGTTTGTTGCATAAAATAAAAGGTAATGGAACACTGCTTAGATGCCAAAGATATGCAATGTCCTTCTTCTGATCCCCACTGAGGAGAGTTAAAAATCTAGTTTTATTGGTAACAACCTTTTAAATTCACTCTTTCTTCTAAGGAAGAATGAAAGCTTTAGCACTTAACACAGAGCTAGATTCCGCCCAGCCCATATATGCCTGTACAATATGCTTAAGGTGCCTAAAAATGGTAATTCCCTGGAACTCAGCCATTACTGAGATTTCTGTGATTGAAAAAACAGAAGGAAAGCTTCTGAATTTCTCTCAAGAGGTAAGAGGAAGTTCACAACAGAAAAGTTGAGGGGCTTAAGATCACAGAATCATAGGATTCTCTAGGTTGGAAAAGATGTTAAAGATCATCAAGTCCATCCATCAACCTGACCTACTGAGTTCCATCGCTAAACCACATCCCTTAGTGCCACGTCCACACATCTCTTAAATACCTCCAGGGATGGCAACTACATCACTTCCCTGGGCAACCTGTTCCAATGCCTCACCACCCCTTCTGTGGAGAAATTCTTCCTGCTACCCAATCTAAACCTCCCTTTGATGCAACTTGAGGCCATTTCCTCCCATCCTATCAGATGTCACCTGAGAAAACAGAATGACACCCTCCTCACTGCAACCTCCTTTTAAGCAGCTGTAGAGAGCAAAGAGGTCTCCCCTCGGCCTCCTCTTCCCCAGTTCCCTCAGCCGCTCCTCATAAGGTGCAGCACTGCAGCTCGATCCATGGCAAGCACCAGGCAGAGCATACAAAAGCTGCGCTACCAAGGGCTGTGCAAGTTGCCCCAAATCTGACAGAACGAAAGCACACGACTGGCAACATGAAAACGACCCAAGAAGCGTGAATGAGAATACCGCAGAAAAACAGCCACAAAGGTGAAATCATTGTTTTAATTTTTGGTACCCACTTCCCTGCTGATATAAGAAGCCCAGAGAATACTAACTGGGGGCGTAGGTAAATAAAATGAAAGTAAAGTATCTTCTCTTCACATTGTACCTATAATCCCAGGAGCGCTGGATCTTTTGGGTAAAAGAAAGCAATGAATAGGCAATCTGGCACACACCAGAAGAATCATTAAGCCTCAGAAGAGACACTCCATTGAAATGAAACCAATTGTGAAGAAGTGAACTGGGTTCTTGAAATGCTCACACTTCTAAAACCTCAGCTAAAAATCCAACCAACCCTTGACAATAAAGACTAGATCCAATTCTGTTACACTGTTCAGTTTTGACATTTGGAAGTTAACATTTTCTGTCTTTGAATGATTCAATTTCTAAATTTACATTACGTTATAATAGAATGCAATCATAAAGAATTTAACTCCAATATCTAAAGCATACAGAACATTTTTAAAGGAGAATATACTTATGTGAATAACTTAAAAAATATTCTATTTCCACTCCCATTTTGAACTAAGAGAAATTCTGAAATCCATTGTAAAAAGACTCTTTGTTCTCTGCAAAGTGCTTGTTAACATACAGCCAAGGGGACACGGTGTAATTTTCAGTCTTGTAGATTTAGACAGTTGACTATTCTCTTTGCTTTTCAGTATTTCTTGCCTGCTCCTGTGAAACACACATGGGAGTTATTTTTCTAACCAATAGTAATGAATTAGCAGATGTTTCCTCACATGCAGAAGCAGGAAATAGCAGCACGAAAAGATGGAAAACAACAGCAAATTATGCTGCAGCTGTAAATAACATTATCTTTGCATTTTAAGTTGGTCAACCATGTTCTCCATAAACTTACATCACTTACCTCTACAACACAGCTCATGTAATTCATGTAAAGAAATAGCTTCAGAGAAACCTCTGACAAGTGGCTACGGTATAGGCAAGTGGCAGTTCTCCTCCGAAGGTTAAGTAAACCCTAGGTCCCTAAGTTTTCTCCTGAGGTACAGCAACAATCATATCTGTATCCTCTGGTAGCTCTAACTGCGTATTAACTTTCATGACACATGATGATGCCTTTATTCTCCTTAAGCTTTTAGGGCTCTGATAGGTATCTCTCTCTTACCATTTATCACTGAACTCTCTTCATTTGAGAATGGACCCCTACCTCACTCAGGGCATCTACAATCACTGCCTTTGCAGGTTCACTTGGTGTCCACAGAGCGCTGTTTTGGGAAGCTTGCCAGATTTTCTTTTCCTATTGACTTGTGACTTAAAACAAAACAAAACAAAACAACAACAAAATTTTCTGCATCACTAAAATTCCAATTATGGGCTGTATCTATATTATCTACCACATTCCCCCATTCCCTGTAGAATTACTCCACTAGTAAGAATAAGTTTAACACAAACTCAACTAGTTTAGGTTTGTCTGGCCCTTCTCATTAGGATTTGATCTGACAAAATATAAGTACAAACATCCAAGCTACTTGAAAAGGTTCTCCACAACGACAATGGGAAAAAAAAAAATTCCTTGGACGTGATTCATCTTACAATATAATAAAGTAGGTCAGACAGATCTGGCACTAAAGTGTCTATTTCTTTGCAGTGACTTAAAATTATTTTTAGACAGCTACCACAAACCAAAATCAGAGAAGAGGAATTCCAGTGTTCTGTCTACATTATCTTTTCTTTTTATTAAGAGTTTTGTTCCATTGATTTCTACAGTGTGTTAGACATACTCTTATCACCTCAAAAGAGTACACTTACTATGCCGTGTAATCAAATTGGTTATGCTGTCATGCATAAAGACGTTATACATTCCCACATTAAACTACCCTGTTCTTTTAAGTCACTGGGTCTGAATGCCAGAAAGAATAAAGCATCTAATGTCCAATTTACTTAAGTGGGTGTTATACAGTCCTCCCACACAGCACTGTTCAACAGGTGGTTTTTTTTTTTCTTTTTTTCCTCCTGAGCAAGGCTCTAAATTGTAGGTTTAAAAATGGTAGTTCTGATCAATTCATTTTTAAGTTTGGTTTTGTGATCCAATGTTTTTTCCTTGCTATTGTCAAAGCTCAGAAAAGTAGTTTATTGATATAATCTCTAAAAATAAAAGCACAATGGTCATGTTAACCTTCTTTTTTTTTCTTTTCTTTTTCTTTTTTTTTTTTTTTTTCCCCATGAAATCTCTCTGTGATTGAGAATCAGGGTTCCCTGGGAACTTACTTGGAGGTTAGTAGCCTAACTGGTTGGTGCTGGGGCTTTCACGGCACACTGATGTGACAGCCCAGTGTTAGGGCCCATCATCCCAAGTCCCACACATGAAAAAGCAGTGGCTGTGTTACAGCAGGGCTTGCAGGGAGAAAAGATAACAGCACAGAAATCAGAGCCTGCTTACAGAGGAGGATGATGCTGAAAGAATTAGTGTAACAGTGTGCAAGTTGGAGGGAATTTTGGAAATCAAACACCAAGCCCATATGTGTTCAAATTTAGGTGCAGAGGTTATTACAAGGGAGGAGTTACAAATAATGACATGCCTGAAGTAGAGGAACCTGGTATGAATTGAACTGAGAAGTGAAGACCCCAGAAGACTAAACAGGTTAACAGAGACTTGCTTAATCCCAAGGGTGTGGGAAAACCACAACAACAACATTGCCATTTTTACCCCTTATTTTAACACGTACCTCTATCTGCTGAGGCATTCTCTAGCTGTTTATTGAGTTGGACTTTCAGGCTTCAGAGTGGATACTCTAATTCATAGCAGATTCTGATCTTACTTCCATTTATTATCCACTTCCTTTTACCACTAGATAGCATAAAGGAGTTAAAATCTATCAGGCTTAGATCCATGAAATCTAAATTCACTTCTGGTAAGCCAGCCACAGGATTTTTGCAGACAAAAATGCTTACCTTGGGAAAAATAAAAGCTTGTATTTCCATTTCCCAGGCAACTTTTCTAGAAGGAATGATATAATAGGCAAACTGCTTCCTAGGGTAAATGTTAGTCATCTATACATCCATGTCCTCTATGTTCATTACTGACAATAATTATACCCAGGACGGAAGCCATCAGACACAATAAAACCCTAGCTAATTCACAGTCTGTCTATTCAGCAACAGAAGCTGCTGTCTTATAAGCAGGCTGTTTTAGTGTTTCACACAGCCTTTTCAGTGAATATGAAGTCAAATGCAAGGGTTTGTACATTCATCCTTCTGTTGTACACCACATAACACATACTGCATTCAAATGATCTAAATTGATGAGATAGGTGCTGCATTGCTGAGTAAGATAGGAAAAAGAGAGTACTAATCATTTGATTGGTTAGTTGGTTAAAGGTTCTATTATTAGGAATGTAGAAAAAAGATCTCAATTACTGTATTACATTCAAAATAACCCCATGGCAATATTTGTTCTATGGTCTGATAAGTCATGTACTGCTACGGATGCCTGACTATTGAAAAAGGAAAGCCTGCACATTACATCAGGAATGCATACTTCTCCTTTACTTCCTTTTAATTTTTAAGAAGTCACAGAGTGAAAATTCATTTAGGAGATCCTTCATTACCGCATGTTATATGACAGTGCCTTTATGTTTTGAAAAATCCTAAGAATCATGTATGAAAGCATCTAATAAATATCTCTGGAGTTTTACTGTAACATTAAACTAGGATTATTTGAATTCTATTCATACCCAATGTCAACAGTATAACTCAGCCCTTGATGAATGCAAAAAGGTTACCAGACTGGAAGGCACACTGCTTTTTAATTAAATACATTTTTTCCTAAGTTTGTTCTGTCCCATTCAGATAGTGCACAGGAGTTCTGTCCAGAATGTTTTTCTAAAGTGCTTGTTAAAGATGTCTATACTGCATTGTACAACTCCATAGGAAGAAATTTTTTTCACTGAGCAAAGACCTATCTCAATATTATACATGAGGAATACACTAAGGGAAAGAAATAAGGAAGGAAAAGATGGCAGAATAAACTGTAATCTATTACTCATGTAATTGTTAACACAAAGGTCCACATATCCTATCAAAAGACTATTTATTACACAAAGTACATCAAAGAACCATCCCTAAAATCTTGATGCACCAAATCAAAAGTTATGATCAGAAGAAATCAAAACTGAATTTGCAGAAGGCTGGAAGTTTCCTAACAGCAAATATCTAGAAAAGCAAGAAACAAACTATAGATGTTTCATGTTCACTGAAGAGGTTATTACCTCCTTTAAATTATAATCAGAAAACCTACCTAAACCATGTCATGAGGAAAAGGAGAATGAAAGGACTTGTAAGAAGACTTAAAAGGCCTTCTTGAGGTTGTAACTCACAACTTCAGAATAAACAGAGAGCTTACAAGAAATAGAGAAAGATACATTTTATAAATTAATAAACAGGACTAAAATGAGAATTACCTCTATTTAATAGGAAGATGAACTCCACTGAGCATGTTTTTCTCATTTTAATTTTTTTTTCAATGTCTTTTAACTATATAAACAAATACAAAACTGAGTACTAAATCAGGTTGTTATGTGAGACTAATGCAGCAGAGAGATCTCTACATCAGCCCCCCAAAATATAATTTGTGTCATAATGACAGCATTCAACAGAGAAGCAAAGGACGAGTAACTAATGGAAACATGGATGTGTTAGTTTTAATATCCAAATTGGAATCTAAACTTGAAGTGCTTAGCTTGTGAAGATAAACAGAAGATAAATAAAATAAGGCTTGGAAAAGAAAGTCTCCATACAGAGCCCTGGGAAAACTGGCACATGAAATTACAAACCCTCCAGCAAATATTTTAAGCAAATCTGCCCAATTGGGAATGGTATCCTAGCAGCACACAGAGAATGAGAATATAGCAGTAAAAGAGAGAAGGAAATCTAGGCAACTAAAAGCCCAAAGCTTCAGGTTTTACCTGAAATTTTGAAGTGAAGAATAATTCAATATATGGATAAGATGAAAAATAAATTCAGTAAGATTTCACTGAAGACAGAATATGCCAAACCATTTTGATATCTTCACGCGGTTTCATTTCGATATGATAATATATTTCGTCGGCAATAAAACTGTGCATCTACTCTGTCTCATCTTCAGTGAATTCTTGGGTGTACTGCTAAACAGAACGTTACCGGGTAAACCAGAAATAGACTGGATTAATTCATAAACAAGGCAGTACCGAGAAAATAAGCATCACCTGAAGTGTCATAAAAAAGACATCTGATTCATTTTCTATCAGTCTTACCGTATTTTCTAGACCTTTTTTTACCTTTGTAGGCTTCTAAACATCATTTTCCATTCAGTGTTCTATTTGAGGAAATCTTTCTCTTTTGCATAGAAACAATCATACAAGACTACATTTACCGTATCATTGCTTCAAACCCTCCCGGGGTTATGATTATAGGAAACCTTGATTGTTTGTTGCTTGTTTTAAAAATATATATTCAGAAGACAAATGTAACAAAGGAAAAAGCCAAAGGGTAACAATCTCTTGCATATTTCCTATTAAAAAACAAACAAACAAACAATCAAAAAAAAATTACTTCTTTGTTGTTCTTGCCATTATTATTGCCTACAGTGAAGAAATTGTTAGGAAGAAAACCTACACACATTGTACTGTTCAATTTCATTGTAGTCTGCTATCTCTTGCTGAGCTGCTTGCTAAGAGATACCTCTAAAACAAGAAAGGACCTGTATTAGAATATATTTGGGCCACCTTTCTTGATCAGCTTGTTCATATAATAAAACGGCTCCAGTAACTTGGCAAACTCCAAAAGCAGATATAATTCCAGTTTCTGACTAGTACTTCGCACCTTACGATTTTCAGGTGAAAACTAGCTGAAAACAAGCACAGATCACAGCGTGTTTACTCTGAAGACACTGCACAAAGGACAAAAGAATAACTGTGAGTTTCCTGACAAGAGTAACCTCCCACCAGAAACTCTGGCTGAACTATGTAACATTGTTTGTAACATTGTTTGACAACGTTATTTTTTGTTGTTGTTGTTTGTTTACGTGGGTTTTTTTCTCCTGTAGAATTGAAATACTATTTTTTTATAATAAAAAATAGCACAAAGAAACAAGTGAATATAAGCAATGTAGTTTTGATTAATAGATGTTAAACTCCACTAGCCTTGAAAAAACTGAACTTGAAGTACTTCACAACCAAGCTGACACTCTTTGTAAGCAAGATATTTCAAGGTCTTATAAAATCATCCTCTTTAATGTTGGTATCTCAGGAAATACATATAATTAGTAATGTATGTAGAGAGTTTTCTAAATAACCAAATTGAATTTCCATCATTTCAAGCTTTCGCATAGCATTTATTCAGAAGGTAAGAATATGCCCCTATAATAGAGGTTCACATTAAATACATACATATATCTACATTTTATATATACCTATATATAAATATAAAGGAGTGTATGTTATATATACAATTGCATTGGTAAAACTCTAATATAAATAAAGCTCTAAAAAATTTCCTGAACACTGGTTTAACAAACTTTTCATATCACAGTGCTTTGTCTCCTCCTGCCCCCTCCCAAGACAAACAAACTGGGGGGAGTGGAGGGGGAGGGAAGCTGAGCTTTTTAAATCAATAAATAATTAGCCTTTACATTTTATTACCATTGCAATAAAGCACATTATTCACATTATTGTCTAAAAAACAATATTTTATTTGAGAAATTGGTGATGATTTTAAAGGGGAAGATAAATAAAGCATTTGCTTTCAAAATTAAATTCCTATTATAACAATATTAATTCATACATATACTGCAGGTATATCAGATCTTGTAATAAGACTGTGCAGCTGTAGACATGTCAATATATAGTTCTACACCAGTCGTTACTGATATGTTCACATGCATCGAGTTTGAATTCAACCCTGCATTTTCACCAGAGCTAAAATATATAATACAGGTAACACTACATAACTGTTATAGATATGAAGCACCAAAAGCCCTTGCAGATCATTTGACCAGAGGTAATAAACAAAATGAGCTATTTCAGAAGAACAGACTACTACTTAGTTTACATGTTAAATACAAGAAGTATGTAAAAAGTAATCCTAAAACTATCTAGTTAAGAGCTATGAAATTCCATATTTGTTTTTTCTCTGCAATCTTGGTTCAGCCCTTTTATAGGCTCTTAATTTCTGCAACCACGTATACGTTTATTCCGTGATTCCCTGCCTCAAGCTGGAACAGGAGTGGCCTAGGAATGACTGAGGGAAATGCAGAAAATGAGACTCATGTCTGTAGGACTGCTCTGTTAGGTTCGTTAATGAAGTCAGTACAGCATAGCTAATAAGGCTGTGGATTGCAGAGAGGGAAAGACAGCAGAAAGGACACTTTGTGGAACAGCTTCTTTGTGGCACAGCTTCTTTGTGGCAACATCATTATGGACAGTTGCACTACTCTGCCATTAATCATCTGATAGCCATGAACTTACTATCATTATTATCTGTGCTATATTTCTAACAAAATATGTATCCTAATGCCATTTATTCCTTCTCATAAATGGCTTAATATTAATGGCTGAAAAAGGAGCAAGCCAACACGTCATAATCAATCACATTTATCAGTTGGGGTAATAAAATCAGTTTTATTACTAACAATAAGCGGTTTGTTTTAAACAAACAAACACTAGTTCCTTTTGAAGAACATAAAATTTTACAGCTATCAATGTTTATGCTACAGTAACTTAACGTTCCTGAATAATACAAGGTCCTACTAATAACACTGGTAATAGTGGATAATACATGACACATACCATGCTCTGCTGACTGTAAATGATGAACACGGGGCTCAAATTAGTTATCCAGTAAATCCCTGCATCCTCTGATTACATATTTAGAAAGCATCCACTCCCTTATGCTGAGTAACAACTTGGCTGACTATAAATACATGAAACACTGTGCCTCTATATGGTTGATAATTGTGTCTTTCTTACGTGTCAAGCCTCTGCTTATTCAGATACATTTTCCAAAGATGAATTCTGAAATTTTACTGCAGCTGAAGTATTTCATCCTTTTGTGTATTCACTGGCAGTCCAAGAGTTTTTGTTATCCAAAATCCAAAGCTTTTTGCAGATAACTGCTCTTCCCTGAAATGACTACATGCATGCATATTGATGGGGTGGAAGTACTGTTTGGCAGCCACTCTCCTTACCGTTAAAAATTACGAGTCCTATCTGTCGGGCTAGATCTGTCTGTAGCTATCCCTCCTCCTGCGTGCTCAATGCCCAACACTAAATGCGGCAGAGCGAGCCCTCCTCTCTTAGTTCCTCTCCACCCTCCTTGAGACTGAAAGACACTCTGAGCTTGATCCAGAGCAATGAATGGAAGAGAGAGGAAAATGAGCCAGGGGACACTTTTCCCTCCTAGCGTACAGTGTGCTCCTGCTGAACGTGACTCTGACCACCACCTGTCTTCCAGGACAAAGAGTCCTCACCAGCATTAACTAAGTAAAGAGAGCAGGAGCAAATGGTCACATGAGTCTCACCTGATGCCACTTTCGGCTACAATCCTGATTTCTTGGAGCTTAACTCAAAATACAGAGGTGGAGATATAGCAACAGGAGCAGCTTTAAGAAGGTTTATACCTTTTTTCCAGGCTGAGGATTTTGTTGTCAAGATTCACTCCAATTGTCAAGTGGTATTCTTGACTGGCAGATGCAGAAAGCAGTTCATGAACCTGAACTTAAAGGTCATAGAAAAGCTCTTGCAAATTTGTGCCAAAGCTGACCAAGTAGTTTCAGCTAAAATTGCAATGATAAAGTACTTATAAACAATTCTGATACATTTTGTGATATGGCATGTTGAACTCCTACCTATTGTTCTTGTTTCATATTTTGGCTGTAGAATATATATCAGGATACCATACTGCAAGGAAATGTCTCCCCCTCCCCCCCCCCCCCCCAAAAAAAAAAAAAATTAGGGGATCTTCACAACATAAATGAAAAGACAAATAAATTAGCACCAAAACCTGAGGAAATATTTTCAAGGATGAATTTGTATTTCCAAGTGAAACTGTGTTTTGATACATCGTATGAATAAATCAACATCATACTAGTGCACGATGCCCCTTGTGGATCTGAGACTTTTCTCTCATGGCTTCTCCACAATACAAATACTAAAATATTCTGTTAGCTAGAGAGAACAACTCTTCAAAATGGTTGTTCAGGCACACTGAGACAGAAAACTCAAGTTACAATCGCTTTTTTTCATGGATACTAAGCTTCCCATCTGTCAGAAATTTTCCCTATATGCCAAGTTATAGAATATTTCTCTGTCTCTGCTAGAACGAATATTTTAAAAACCCATGAAAAATGCTTCATTCAAACTTTGGAGTGTCTTCTCTGCTTTATACCATGTTTTTGTTCTTCCATTTCTCCAGAAATCTTTGACTGAACACACTTCCCCTGTTATGGTCTGTTTTCATTATTGTCCAATTCCTCTTGGTTTGTTTATACCCTCCAGTAAATACATTTTATATTTGAAGGTTTTTCTGCACACTCTACAAAGATTTTTCACCACAGAAATGCATGACTAAGCTAGCTGCAGCACAAGAAAACAGCTTTAATAGCAGTGAATGCTCTGCGCTCCACTTCACTAAATATGCCTAAAGAGGAAAAGAGTACAAGCTAAAAGCTATTCAGCTTTAAGAAAAACACAACTACATCCATACTTGAATTCTAAGTACACCTATATGCAAAAGGATTAAAGGAACCTTACTTTTGAACATTAGAACTCTATTTTGGGGTGAAATTCTTATTTGTAATAAGACATATATAACAATCTTCTAAGTTGGCAACAGCCACATAAAGTTTCCAGATACTAAATGAACACTGCACCTATACTCAACCAGATTTCTTCTGAGTAAAGAAAATCCAGTAACGTCATTAGATTGTGGCATAATAGAAGAGCAAACTCCTCTAGAAGGTAACAGGGAGTGTGGAACCTAACCTACAGGATTTTCTTTCTAGAAAATTACGTCTTTCCATTGACTCTATAGGACCTCAAGAGAGAATCAACCCCCAAAGTTACATAACTGAAATTAGATGCTCAGAGTAACTGATGTGAATGTCTTTCCCTCTCTCGTGTCTAGAATTGATATAAACTTCTTAAAACTCTTCTCCAAGGCCTATAGGTAATATTTTTCTTCTACAGGAAATCTACAAATGACTAAAATCACAACAAGTACTCTTCAAATCTGTTCTATAAACAATTAACTGATGCTCTTCTCTGCAAATTTACATTAGCAGCTGGTGAATTTGGAGAGAACTCAAGTAAAGGTGGGTAGAGATTTTTTAAAGCGCTTGAGAAGGGAGCACTGGAAAAATGATGCATAAGTGACTGACAAAATTATGTTTTTGCTACTATGCCTATCACCTTCAAGAAACTGTATTCTTACATTAAATGTTACCTTATGAAACTATCAAGGTCCTTGTCAATTTGGCTTATCGTCAGGGGAAGCATTTGTAACATTACATCAACCCTAATTTGGGTAACCAAACGCTGTGCAATTTCAGTGAGAATTGCTTACTTATACTAGGACATATGTTTCCTCTCATCTTTGTGCCAGCTATCTTCTAACATTGTTCTTTGTGAAAATAACAAATGAGCAGAACAGGAGAAGGTTGACTGCTGATCACAGCATCACAGAAAAGCTGAGGTTGGAAGGGACCTCCGGAGATACCTAGTCCAGCCCAACCCCCACTGTTCAAGCAGGGTTCCCTAGAGAACATTATTTTCAGACCATCATGTCCAGACAGCTTTTCAGTATCTCCAGGGAAGGAGACTCCACAACCTCTCTGGGCAACCCATTCCCGTGCTCAGTCATCCTCACAGTAAAGAAATTATTCCTTATGTTCAGACAGAAAGTGTTTGAGACTAAGATCGAAGTCATTCTTGCACTATTTTCCTGTTACAACCAATGTTAACATAGACTTCCATCATCTATACCTCATTGTTTCATAAAACAATCCGATTTTTTCTCTTTTTGTTCTTAAATAAGGCTTCCTAAATCTGCATTCAGATGCTTAAATATATATATACATATATATATATATATACACAAATATACAAACATTTCCATAAAGGTCGAAGAATGTCCCTTGGAGTTTTTATTTACTTCATTCTCCAGGAGGTACTGAAAGTTTTGCAATTTTACAAGTATAATGATTCAGTTTACATGCATAAGTATGCATCTTAGGAAGACCTTCCTTTATTCTGCAAGATTCATTTACTCTAACTAGGATTTCATGTTTCTTTTCCAACAAGAGACCATTAAACAAACAAACAAAAACACCAACAACAAAACAACACAAAAATAACTGTTTCTGTTTGAAAAATATATTCTTCAAACTTTAATAAATGACAAAGCTGAAACTGGGAATTTTTTCACATGGAGTTAGGTATTGAGAAATTCTGCCTGTTAAAAACATTTCTTTAAGGCAAGCAGAAACAGTCTTCCACAAAAGATACAGATGCTGTCCCTACTATCCTTCAGGAGGGCAAGATGACAAAACAGAAGTTGTATGGTTTTTCATAAAATGAGATGTGTAAATAATGCTTCTGATATTAACAAGATGAATCATTTCCTGAAACTTATCCAGAAAATTAATAGATCGCTTAAGATGTGTCAAATAAAAGAGTAGGTCATAACTGTATTAAGTTCTGCCTTCACCAGCTTAAGGCAAAAACAAGGAATACATACCAAGACATGAACTGGAGGCTGAGTTTGCATACTAAACACCAAATCCTAGCTCCTTAATCAATCCTTATAACCAGAAACCTATTCCAGACAAGGAAAGTGGAAGACAGAAAGAGGCACATTTTGTGGACATTAAGTCTTTAGAAATATCCACTATATTTTGATTAATAGGCAGAGGCAACTCTGATGACTAAAAATGTGCTGTATGCTTTCTTTTACTCTGTAGTTCACCAACTGAATAGAGTACTGCTTTAACAATAGGGAAGTTATTAGCTAATACAGTAAAAATAAATTCAATTGCAAAGTGAATTACCTCCTGAGGTCTCTTCCAACCTTTTTTCTCCTGATCCCATACTTATTAATCACACCACATTACCTTTAAAAAGACTAGTCATTTAAACAGAATGAAAACAACAAACTTAATTATTAAAAAATAATAATAATAATCTACCAGAAAGATTCTTGTTTCCTTCTGTTAACCTCATACACTTAGAAATGTTGAAAACCTTTTTTCATGTGTTTGTACGGTAAGGCCTTTCACCAAAGCCAATTGTCAAGAGATTTTTGTTTGTTTGTTCCCCATCCTAATAGCTTATAATAAAGGACAACATTTCCAAGTGTTTCTTAGGAAGAAAAACAAGTAGACAAACAGAAACAAAATACCAGGTAAGATATACCTGGAAAAAAAAAAAAAGAGAAAAAAAATTGATTGAAATAATCTGTTTAGTGGATGATTTTATTTACTAAATTTCTTTTCCTACATATATGGCTATCATGCAGAACTCAAAACACAGATCTTCTTGGACTAAATTTTTATGAGTCTACACCATAAATCAAAATTTCAACCAGCTTAGAACTATAGCCAACAAATCCTAGGTGAATAATGGTCATCTGTAAGTTTTTAATGTAGCAGCAAAGCTACTTCCTAAATATTTATCTTAACAAGCTCTACAAAGGAAGTCCTCAGGGAACAGTAGTAATAAATCAGTCTTGCAATATAACATGCTATACCTATTTCAGTCAGTGCTTGTTGGTCATAAACAGCAGTAGCAATGTTTTTATAAACAAACAGTGGGTTTTCCTTGTTAACTCCGAGTGCAGGTATAGGCATTCTCAATAAAATGCATCCATTTCAAACACCTGAAGTTATATTCCCTCAGATTTGCTCCTCAAAAGAAAGCCTTCCTTTCAGACGCCTGTGCAGAGGAGCAAGTAGGGCCTGCTTGTGGGGAGCAGGGCATGGGGACAGGCCCCAGAGGGCCCAGCTGGTCCTGCAGGCCAGCTCTGCTCTGCGTGGGGAGCAGGGAACCACCGCAGGGCTCTTCCAGCCAAAGCTTCTCCACCCATCTGCACCCAGCACTGACAGGACTCGGGGCTGACAGACCTTACTGAAATTTTGGAAGTGGCCCATGTCCACTTAATGTGCTTTCACATAAGAAAGGCCATCAAAGATGTCATTTCTTCATTTTTTTCTTCACTTATTGCCATTAATAAAGGAACACGTTAGCACACGTCATAAAAATTCAAGAGGAAAACTAGGTAGGCTAGTGAGTATCGATGATGGAGACTGTGTGGGAGCTCTAAGTAGTAATAAACACTTAATAACTAGCTGTTAAATTTTAGAAAATCAGGTTTTTGTTTGAAGGAAGCTGTCCCTTTCAGCTTAGCTCTAATACAGGCCACTGAAGAAAAAACTCTTGTTTATCTTCTTGCCTTCTTAACCTCTCACTAAAAATCAAATTATCAGGCTAAAATTATACATGCATCTTTGGGGGAGGGGGGGTGGGGGGGGCAAGGAAAATCTTTAGAGCAATACATCTTAAGACTGCCTTATCTAGAAATTTTTCCAAAGGTACTTTAAAAGTTAGTAGTAGCTCCAAACTACTACTTTGTAGTTCCAAAGGTACTGCAGCCTTCGAAGGGCAACTATGATGACACGATAATCCTGATTCCTCACATTAGAATCCAGTCCAAAATGCACATCAACACTTTTCACAGAAGCTGTCAACTGGAAAACCCCCACTCGAGCCACCAACGTCTTCCCTCTGAGTATCTGCTTTCCTGCTTCACTAGAGCAAAGCAGTTTTACATCAACTCTAGATCTAGTTATTTATAATCCCATTAATATAATTTATGACCTAAAAAGGGACTCTGGGGAGGAGGCTTCCGTACTATAGGACAATGTGATTCTGAGAGCCAAATATAGCTGTTGACTATTGACTGTTATCTTAGTTTGGAAATTTATCTGAGTTAACAGGCAGGGGGAGGGAAAAAAAAAAATGGAATTTTCTCTGACAAAGAATCTATGAAATCTCCATGTGATTGACTCAGAGCTGTCGAAAAAGTTTAGCTGCTTGCAGGAGATGGGAACTTTGTGGAAGGCAAGGCAATCAACTGCTATACATGCAGAGTTCAAGAGCCTTCATCACTTCAGCTTCCATTTCCTTACCTGACCAGAAACAGGTATAAGTAAGTCAACTAATTGATATGACCCGATCAGTCAGGTTCATAGGTGAGCCATCTGTTCATCCTGCAAGGACACAGAAACCTCTTTTTACACACAGAGAAATGTTGCAGGCTTTAGCTCAGAATCTTGGGCAACTCATAAAACCAGTAATTATACAACAGATGAGAAACACTTCATGAAGATTAGACGATTTTTAGGTGTAATAAAACAAATGATGATGAATGTAAGAAATAACATAAAAATAAAAAAGCCATAAAAAAAGTCATTGGGAAATCTAGGACCCTTGCAGAGGCTTAAGATTGCATCGGGACAGGAAACCATTACTGGTTGTTATACAAAAGTATATCAAAAGTTAGAGAGATTAAGTTAAATTGAACAAAAAGCTGAAGCAATACTATAGTAGGGGATGTTGGAGACTGTGGTTAACAGCATAAGGTTGCAGTTTGAAACTGAGAAAGAAAATTCAGTGCAAGAGAAATTCAGTTAATAAAACTAAAATTCATTGTTCTGTCCATCATTCATTTCTAGAGTCCTTAATTTAACTTGGATGTGTCTAGGAAGAGCTAGCTTTTATCTTCACTTTCTGCTGCCATCCATTTGGAATCCCTCCAGCTCTTTCTTTTTGTTCAGCAATGGCCTGCCTTAACCAGATAAGATCCAAACAAAACCATTTGCCTGAGTTCACAAGACAGCCAGAAATAATGCTCTGAACAACTCATTGATACTAGTTTCCAAGATTTCTCAGTGCCTGATATACTGCGGACATAATACACAATTCTTTCTCGAGCAATAAACAAAGGTCAGAAACAGAAAGGGAAGCTGCAGTTTACATCTGCTGCTGTTCCCTCTCTGGATGCAGCACCTAAGACAAATAGCATCTCCCAAGCACTTCACCATCTTCACTGCCCCAGAAGGAAGCTGCCAAGTTTAATGCTAACTAAAATTCACTAAGAATATCTTCCAGACAAAAATTCTCACCAGGAAGAGGAAAAAATAAATAAGAAATCTACTAAAAAGAAAAGCATACTTAATGCTTTTACTTTTTAATGCTTATAAAGATCTCTTCTAAAACTCTAGAATGGTTAAAATGGCTGCTGTTTGCCATTGTATCGGGACAAAGGGTAAATGGTAGATAACTCTGAAGTCTACGGCTCTGGGCCACTACATACACCAATACTGTAAGTACAAGAAGTTCCTAGTAATATAAATACGCAGCTGGTTCCTTCACAAGGACAGAAGTACCAGGAGTACCCTGACCCTGAGCTACCTTCAGAAGCCCTGACTTAATACTGCGTTGATCCCTGGCTGAGAAATGGGAACCAACAGAATTCAAGAGGCCTGGGAAAAAAAAATATATATATATAAAATAAATCTCTCAGTAAGAGATAAGAAGAATTTCATCTAAAATTTCAAACACAAAAGTCTAATGTGTAAAGCAGAAGATGAGACTGAAGATCCTGATAACTGCTTTTTTTGACTACATGGAAGTGTGGGATGTTCACAGTGTAACAGGGCAGTGGTAGATGGGAAGGTAAACACAGAGATTTTATGCTGTTGTAATCAACATAGCACTGATCACATCCTGGGAGCTTGAACAAATACACTGCAGTCTCAGACATAATTATGAAATCATGCCTTCATCCTGTCCCTTTAAAGTATCTTTTAAACATATATATGCATCGTCTATATTGTCATAGAGCAGAAAAAGGAGCAATCCATACATATTGGTGTAACAGATTCTTAAAGCAATAAGATTAATACATTACTGATATTGACAAATCAGTATTTATGGTTGTCATTTCATATAGGTTGGGCTCGTCGTGAGAAGATGTGTGTACATTCCCTTGGGAGTCACATACAAGCCTGCTTCTTCTTTTCCCCTACTTTTCTTCCATTAGTCCTGAAAAGCAGCCAAACTTCAGCATCCAGTATATCAGCAGCAAGGGCTAGAGAAGATGAAGTACATCATGGTACTAAGCCTATGACATCCTACAGGGTTTTTAGTTCCAGTCTTCTTCTGCTGTCCTGCCAGCCAAGGACCTCTCCAGCCAAGGGAAACCAACCCCAAACACCTACCACACGTTTGCTCTCTCTGACCAGCATGCACAGTCTTGCAGCCACATCTCCTGCAGCCCTCACCCCCCAGGGCCCTACTGTGTACCTGTCCCAAGCAGGCATACTTAGCACAGTACCTTATTTTGCCATTATCAAGTACTGCCTGAGGTCTTGAATATGTACAAGGTTTAGTAGACATCTGTGGGTTTTACATCTGTCAAAGCTCCATAAATCACTTCTACAAAAGGGAAAGTGGATGAGCCATGGTGCTTATAAGCACTTTGAAATTACAACTTGGAAGGTGATTGTTGATCACCCCTGAAATATGACAAAAAAGATATAATGATACAGCTAAAATGCAATTTGTAGGTAGTACACAAACTATAAATTGTTCTGCTTATAATTTTCTTTCTGTTATTAAGAAATCTGTGCAAGACAAAAGAATGTCCATATCCACTAGACGATACTGCACATCACATACCTTCAACATTATACAGCTTGGAGTTATTCACATCATCGACCTTAGTCACCTGACACCTAACAAATGAGTGACAATTTCTGGTCTGAAAGGCCAGAAGAGACAACCACTTCCAGAAGGCAATTATCATTCTGCATCACTGTCTGGAAGAAGCCTCCCTCCTCACCATCTGTAGGGACATCAGTCCCCTCAGGGAGGCACAGGGTATGGGTATCTCACACGAGACAGGATTTTCTCCATAATGTGCCTGTCCCCCTTGGCTGCCTCCTGGATATCCAATCTTAAAATCCTATGTTTAGAATGTAACTCAGCAACTACAAAATCATAAGTCAAGATACTAATGAACTTTATTACTTATTTCAGATATTTCTATACCTGATATTCAGAGGACTGTATACACATCTGTAACTTGAATTACTTTAAAAAAAAGCTACCAAATTAAGCCTAAGAAAATATAAATTTTAAACACATTTACCTTAATCTTTATTATTGTACTGCAAAATGCTAAAATTTTATCAATAAAACAGTGTTATACATTATATTAAAGCAACCTACAAAGCGGATAATTAATCCTTTCTAGGAAAAAAAAAAAAAAAAAAAAGAATCCCACCATTATTTTTGGTATTTCCCAGCTAATTTATAAAATGTAACAATGAAAAGATTTTACACTGAAACCAATTTACCTCTGCAAACAAGAAAAAAATACAAATCTACTTGTGATTTGTTACATTAGCACATATAATATACTTGACAAAGACCACAGACCTTGATTTAACCATATATATTGAGGTTTACTTCCCTGTGTAAATACTATGTTAACACGTCGGGGCTACTGCTTCAGGGTCTCAGAATAAAGGGAACTGATAGGGAAGGCTGTCAGTCAAATCCTAACACCACTGGAAAAAAATAATCAATGAGAATACGGTAGCTATCTATCTCATCTGTTAATCAGAAAGTCAAAAAAATCTGATTGAGTACCTCGCTGGAATGTAGAAAGTAAGCAGAACTCAAGCTAGCTAAAATGAACTCAGCGTTCCTTGTTGGGATATTTCTACATACCTTTGTTAGCATTTGCTACAGAAACAATTTGTAATGGTGAAAAAACCCTCTTGTGATCACCTTGCAAGAATTCTCAAGGATAAGCAAATGAAATAGGGTTTATTTATTTATTCATTTAATTTCCTGTATTGGAGTGACAACACTAAAAAATGGTAGGTGGGTTTAAAAGTTTTGGTACAGAGCAATTATGATTTTTTTCAAGTGAGTTCAAAGGAGAGAAACAATTCTCGTCCTCAGAATTTAACTGTTTGGTAGTACAGTCTCTTGAGATGGTCACAGCAAGGGGAAATCCATAAATCCAACTGGGAATACTAGAAGTTATTCTGTATGTCTATAACTTTCTCACATTATCATATTCACTGTTACCCAAACTCTCCGCAGTGGCATCAGAGGAAGCTGGATTGAGCAACAATGAAAACACCATTTCCTTCAGCAAGGAGCTTAAAGAATCTCCTTAACTATAGCTTACGTTCAGATTTCCTAAATAACTAAGATATGCTGAAAGAAATACATGTTTTCTAAATTAAATCTGCTTTAAATCCACATGAATTATCATACCACTGTAGATCCTGCCCCCTACAAAGAAATTACTTTAATAAAGAATTTGGAAACTGGAAATCCAACTTAAAATATTTACGTCTTAGGAAGTCTACATTTAATCAACCTGCCCCCTATGATCCTTGGAGGCTTAGCTCACACTGACATACTTGAAAATGTCCTTAGTTGTAACAGGGATTTCTGTGAGCTGTGATTTTAGAACTCCATATATGGCTGCAGTACATTTCACACACAAAGTCACCCACTCTTCAGTAAGTACCTCAACAAATATACAATAAATTAGAGTTATTATGATTACTTAAGTGCTGGATTAACAAAGCAATTTGAGGATTGGTTTATACTAAAAACAACTTATAACTCTGCAACTGATGCAGAAAAAAATACTAGCAGAAAAAAATACTAGCATCTCACACTTCTTTAAGCTAATCTTCAAAATCTGTGCTTATTAGAGCAGGTCATACTTAGGTATGTTAACCTCATAAAATTTTGGAAAAAAAACAAAGAAAGAAAGAAAGAAACAAACAAACAAAAAAAACAACAACACAAAAACACAACTTCTTCCAGGTACCTGAGTCTCATCTGATTTAGAACAACTTTTTCTTGTACATCTTTATTGTGTACTGTCTGTGTATACTCAGCAGGTGCAATAAAAAAGCAGCTGCCCTTTGCCCGCTTGATTTAGACCAGTGTGAGAAGCTGAAATCAGAAGGAGTACTTTCCCCAAATACAATCAAAGGTCAAATACAGACCTCATGAAGTTCTTCACAGAAAATTTAAGTGCAGAAATGGATGCTGATGAGTTTCAGACAAAAACACTAATGGCCTTGTCTTTAACTAAGCTGTTGCTGTGTGAGTTCATTAGGTTAATCTTCCTAAAAGGGTTCAGATACATATATAAAAAGCATGTAATGTTTGTTCTAAGCACCACAACAAATCTCAGTGACATTTATACTAAGTATTCTATTTGCACTCTTCATTTATATTTAAGTCACTTCCTCAATCATAACTGGCAACTAAACTTTATGACTTCAATAATTTTCAAAAGCAAATGACTTTCCACTCAGGCTTTAGAAGCTAGATTTCATTCTCTGTTTCTTTCCTTTGATAAGAAAACACTTTATACATATCTCAATGTAAAACCAGGGTTAGCAAAACCAATTACTGGTATCTTCTGACCAAAAAATAACCTCTGCATGTGTATTCTTATTTGTACGTAGCTTTTTTCCTTTATTTTTTTCTCTTTTTCAACAGACACATACAAATAACATGTCACATAGATCTGAGGAGTGAAGCAAAGAAGAAAGCAATGTTTAATGCAAGAGGTCGCCTGTCTGCTTTCTGTAAAACAAAAGCTTTGTTTGGAGAGCCCTATGTACAATCAACCATTTTTCCATGAAGTAGACATTTTCTTCTTTTACATAACGGAACATTCATTTATGCAACCATTTCCTCCGCCACAATCTTCACGATTTTCTCAAAACCTGAATAGTTTTGCAATCTGGTGTAATCAGTAAACACTAAAACACATCAGTATATAACTGCGTAGCTAGTTGCTTTATACTTAAGTTACACTTAGTTCTTTTACACAACATAGCATAGTTAAACAGGTTTGGATCAACAAATACTTCACTTGCTTCATACTACTTTGTTCCATTTAAGATAATCAACAAACACAAAGCCCTGGAAAATGAACATGTAGATGATTCACACTTTGCCCTATGGTCTATGAATTTTAATTGAAACATGTAGAGAACTTAGGACAGTAAGATCCTTCAGATGATTTTTCACTAGCAACAAGAAATTTTGGAACCTTTTTTTGGCCTATCTGATTCTGTTTAACCTTATAACATAGCTGACATATTGATACAGTAGCATATGTCTTCAGGTTGTATTAACTGGTCTTTGAATTATAAAAGAAATTGTTTTTTTTCTTTTTTCCTATGCTATCCTTACAACATAGCTGTGTGTTCCCCTCAACCTTTCTAACAGGAGTTTTTTTAAAGCCAGTTTTGTGAATCAGTGTAACTTGCATTAAGTACTATTAATTAAACAACATCCATTGATGTACTATGGCACATTTATTTATTGTGGAACATTGATCTTGCAGCACAGTTAATCAGCGTTTGCACAGACAGGGTGCAGTTACCACAGACAGGGAGGTGTAACCTGCTTCACATTTCCCTGAGGTCCCAGGTGGATTCAGGGTTGGGTTAGTACTCGATGCTGTGTTCACTTCCCCCCTTGCTTTCTCCTGGATTTAAACTGGCACTTCCACTCTGTTGCTCGTCATTCTTTCTTAAGTATATCCACCTTTTCCTCACATTACACTTCGTCCTGCAGTAATGTGAAATGTTAACTAACACTTTAATCTTACTTTCTTGATTTGAGTACTGTTATCTTCCTAGGTGCTTTATGTCATGACTGTGCTCTACATTGCTAGCAAAATCAGGGGATCTGTGTAGTTCACTTGCAATTCATTCCTGAAACACTGGAGTAGCAGACAATCTCAACAGCAAGCAAAGCCAATGATACATCAGTCTTCACTATGCTCAATAGAACTGATTTTTAAAGCATCCCTTCTCTGCTGATCAGTGCTCTAGCAGGACTTTGTAAGGCCTCTGCTTTCCTCCTAAAATTCCCTTGGGGTCCTCTGTTACCCTGCTCACCCTCCTGCCGTTGGCAGCAAGAGCCAGTAGAACTTGTGTGTGGTCTTCATGAAGATCACTCGAGGCTGCAACGGAGCACTGCTTTTATCCTAGTCTGTTACTACTCAACTAACAATCCTGACCCATCTGTCTGTGTATTATATCACACTGGATGCCCCTGAAGGATTTTTTTTTTTCTTTCTGACATGTAAAAGGAGCTATTTGTTGGTATAATTCTAGCAGGAACTCCCTTTTGTTAAGCCATTCTGCTACACTCAAGAATATATTAATTCCTCCTCCACTGTCTGTGCCTACTTTGGTTCTGTATTTACCCCTTATTAATACCTATACAATCATACATTGTTAATAACAGAATTTGGGCTTTGTTTTTTCTGGCTAATATAAACACATATAGTTCCTTTAGCTTACAAACTGAATACAGATTTCCCTGCCCTTGAATTCAACACATCTTCAACAGCTTTTATTAAGACATATCACATAGATATTAGCTGCAAAGATAAAAATATTTAAAATCTAATGTCTTGAGAATGTAGACATGCATCCATTTCTTAAACCATCTCCTCTCTCTAAGATACTTATTTTAAATGTCTGGTGGAATGGACTATTTGAAGGAATGAAGCTGTCTCTTCCTCTATGTTTTATTTACAAATTCATTTTCTTTTTTCTTGTTGACTTCTTTTTAAGCAACATTGTATCTTCACTTAAGAATACTCAAAAAAATGAGAAGAATGAGACCATTTGCATTTGTAATTGCACTTTTCCTTGAACAGTAATTCAGATAATAAAGCCCCCAAGGAAAATTATGGCAACTAGACTAGCTGCTTCATTCTTAATGACCATTGTCAAATTAAGCATGCAGCATCCCCACATGGTGACAGTCTTTGAAGCAACTAAGATAGCTCTTTGCCTCACTGCAATAAAAGTACCGGGAAGCTGAGAGTACCTACAATACTCTTTTCTTCTTCTGATTGTTCTTCAAGAGTTAACTCTGCAGCCGCTATGCTCTGTCCCCTTCATGTTTCAGTCTGGAGCTAACACCAAGCTATAGCTAAATCATTGCCACTGACAACTCATCCAGATAATTTCAATTTGCTACTAATCAAATAATCATTAGTGTGAGGTGATGGGCACTTTCATGATGGATCCAGTGATTTACATGTGGGAAGTAGGGAATTGTGAGTGCATAAGTATCCATAAGCATTTGCTTTGTAGTGACCATTTGTCAAGGTCACGACAAGTAGACAGATTCAGAACTTTGGTGACAGTAATAAAGAGCAGAAACTTACCCAAAACAATTCAAATGAGCAGGTTTTAAAAGTATGACACTTTCCCTGTAGCACTGTCAGGAGGGAACAAGGGCAGATTGCCTTACAAGGGAAGCCGAGCCAGGAGCCAAGCGTCACAAAGCAGGCAGGGGCAGCAGCCTCCCTGACCAGGTGCCAGGAAACCAAAGCAGTGAAGTCAGGGCCAGGACCAGGTCTGGTGATGGGAACCAGAGCCAGACAACAGCCCAACAAGCACCCAGCAAGTCCATAGTGATGAGGCAGGAGCAGGGTCAAACCAGAAAGTCAAGTTGGCAGGTTGGGATGCAGATCAGGGTGAGGGAGGTATGAGATGGGACCTAGACACAGCACCAATGCCCAGCAAGGCAGAGGCCAAGCACGGGAACCCCAGGTGTTAACTCGGTGCCCCAAGCAAAGGCAGGGGGAGCTGCTGCTGAGGCTTGGTCCAGATTTTCATTCACGACAGCAGTTCTCAGTGAGATGGCCTCTGAAAACCAGTTAAATGCTTAGAAGGGAGAGGGTGAGCACTCTCCTGAGAAGCACTTCCAGATTTACAGAACTGTATGACATACAGAACTTTTCAGGTTCAGCAGACAGGAGATACCTTAATTTAAAAACAATGAAAACGACAACAACAAATTTATAGTAGAGTAGAGTAGAGTAGAGTAGAGTAGAGTAGAGTAGAACAGAACAGAACAGAATAGTTCAGTTGGAAGGAACCTTCAAAGATCAGGGCTAACCAAAAGTTAAAGCATTGAGGGCATTGTCCAAATGCCTCTTGAACACTGACAGGCACAGGGCATCAACCTAGGAAGACAACAACTCTAGAAAGTCTGTTCTGGGATTTGACCACCCTCATGGTGAAGACATTTTTCCTACATCCAGCTTGACCCTCCCCTGGCGCAGCTTTGTGCCGATCCCACCCGACAGAGACCAGCGCCTCCCTCTATGCTTCCCCTCCTCAGGAGGCTGCAGAGAGCCATGGGGTCACCTCTCAGCCTCCTCTTCAACAATCCAAGTGTCCTCAGCCTCTCCTCACAGGACATGCCTTTCAGTCTTTTTGCCAGCTGTGTTGCCCTCTTCTAGACACTTTAAAGGACCTTAACATCCTTTTTTTATATCGTGGAGCCCAGAACTGGATGCAATGTTCAAGGTGAGGCCACGCCAACTCTAAATACAGCAGGAGAATCACCTCTTTTGACCAGCTGGATGTGCTGTTTAACGCACCCCAAAACTCAGTTTGCCCCTTGGCTGCCAGGGCACGCTGCTGGTTCACATTGAGCCGGCTGTCAGCCAGCACCCCCAGGGCCCTTTCTGCTGAGCTGCTCCCCAGCCACCTGTCTGTACCTGTGTCCGGCAGTACCCCATCCCAAGTGCAGATTCAGCACTTTCCTTTGTTGAACTTCATGCTAATGATGATTGCCCAGTGCTCCATTCTATCTATGTCCCTCTGCAAGGCTTCTCATCCCTCCCAGGAGCCAACAGCACCTCCCAGTTTAGTGTCATCAGCAAACTCACTGAGGATGCATTCCACTCCTGCATCCATATCATTGATAAAAATGTTAAACAGGACTGGCCTAGAATTGAGACCTGGGGAACACCACTGGTGACCAGCCACCAGCCAGAGGTAGCTCCATTCACTACAACACTTTGAGCTCTACCATTGAGCCAGCTCATCACTCAGCGTAGCATAAACCTGTTTATCTCACAGTTGGACAACTTGTCTAAAAGAATGCTGTGAATGATGGTAACCAAAGCCTTACTAAAATACAGAAAGACTACGTCCACTGCATTCCCTTCATCCACCAAGCAAGTGACCTTATCACAAAAGAAGATAAAATTACCAAGGCAAGACTTCCCCTTCATAAACCCATGTTGACTATGCGGGCTAATAGCTTTGTTCTTTAAGTGCCTTTCAATACCCCCTGGGACAGTCCTCTCCATAACTTTCCAGGAACTGAGGTAAGACTAACAGGTCTGTAGTTTCCTTGGTCTTCTATCACACACTTCTTTTAGACAGGCTTAATACTGTCTGGCTTCCATTCAGCTAAACCCTTTAGAGCCTATTCTCGGGGGACACTGCTGACTAGCACCATCTCTTGGCATAACATCAGTGCTCCTCCTAATGGAACCCTCATCCTCAATCATTCTTAGTTTACAGCCCTCCCCAGCAGTCTCACAGGTTATGGGCCAAGAAACTTTTATCCCATTGAGACAGGTGTATCCCACCAGGCCCCAGCAGACCTCTCATCTCAAAGACTCTTCGATAATTATAAAACCCAAAATTCTGGTGGAGGCACCACACCAGTCTTGGAGCCAGGCACTGATGACCTTGGCTTTCCTTTGTAGCTACGTTGTTGGCACCCACTTGAAAGCGGAGGACTAGTACTAGTCCAAAGACTGTATTATGCTCAAAAACTTGCTGGTAACATCCCTGATCTGAGCCCTGGGGAGGCAGCAAACTTCTCTGTGAAGAGGGTCTGGCTTGCAGGAGGGAGTCCGTTCCCTTATGGATGGAGTCACCTCTGACTACAACCTGCCACCGTTTCTTCATGGCACTGATGTTGATGCTTGCCACAAGGCCTTGGTTGATGTGACTTTGGAGGAAGAACCTGCACAGATGCCTGTTCTCTTTTTCACAGGTTTTTCTACAAATGGAGCTTTACTGTAGCCATCAACAATTTTTGTGCAACGTACTGCACTTAAAAACATGGAGCAGTAGGGCAGCATCTCCTATTTAACTGTTCTGAACAAGGCAGCAGCATTTGTCTGTTGCTGTAAAGCTTTTAGACTTAAATTTGTACACACAAAATTAACAGTGAAAATAAATCAATAAGCATTCTTCTCAAAGTAAGAGTCCTTGTAACTGAGACCAGATAGTTACCTATCACCAGAAAGTTTAAAATTAATATTTAAAGAAAAACCTGTACTGCAAGAAGTAACAGTTGTCATACTGAATGTATAACCAACCAACCAACCAACCAACCAAAAAGTTTACAATTTTTGAATCAGATGCTTAAATAGGAGCCTTTAAACAGAGGGACTAAAATACATAAAAGGAAGATATGCCCCAAAATGATTCAGAGCCAAAGTATTCAGAATTTCATTAACAACCTATTTCACCATATAAAGCCTTGTCACTCGTTTTTAGGGAAACACTGCAGGTAGGAAAATTTTGCAAACAAAGGGAATTGGTGTTCTTGTGCAAGGAGAAAACACTTAAAATTACATCTCAAAATTAAACAGAATGAAACCCACAATTCTACTTATTTTTACATAGACAGTCATGTATGGAAGAGCTGTTTTTGCAGTTCTGCTGGACAGCTGCAGACAGTGGAGAACTGTTCATCAAAATACAGAGACCAAAACTACATGATGTTTCTAGTCTACTGCCCTGACCATGGCAACGGAGAAAGCATCAGGTACATGCACATCTTCTAAATGTGCAGATAAGCTAAATTTCACCCTTCACTAGGTTTCAGGCAACAGGACAATTCTTAATTCTATTGGCAAGCTGAGGCAATTTAAAAATACATGTATCTTATTCATTTTGACATGTATTTCAAATTCAGTAACCACGTATTTGAAATAATTTATCCTTCATAACATGGAGCAATAAAAATTTACTTCTATTTATCTATGCACTATCGGGAAGACAAAAGTCTATAGCAGAGAATGAATGATAACAGCAACTTCTTACTAAGGTGGTACACAGATTTTTAACAGTTATAGCTATGAAAATCTAAATCTTAAATAAGATTATTTTGGTGACATTGCAAACAACTTTTTTTTTTAATGTTTTGAGACAAAAGACAGAAACCATATCTCAACTAGGAATGTAACTAAGTAAAAAGCAAACAAACAACAACAACAACAAAAAAAACCAAAAACAAAAAACAAAAACAAAGCACACAGGATCTGCTTTCTCCCACTGCAGCAGTTTTATTACTACAAAGGAAAGTGCATTTTTCCTTTATATAGTGAGGTTCTATTATGTGTCCTCTTTGATCTATGTACATTTACATGACAACCTTTGTCTTTTAATCTAAAACTTCCTCACTGAGAGTAGTAACCATTCAAAGTTCTTTATCTTCAGTCATATCTTAGTCTTGCCTTAGTACCGTTGCTCAACCACTTGTGGCAGATATATTGCAGAATCTTTATTAAGCCCATCTGTTCAAATGCCCATTTTCTCTCTCTCTTTATGAGAAGTTGCTCTTTTCATAAAGTCATTGTTGTGATGAAGATGAACAGAAAGGAATTAAGTTTTTATAAATACACTACTTTTTTCATGATACTGAATTTTTCTGGTATCTTTTAATAGAATAACTACTTTAAAAACAAATTGAGATGTGTACAAATGAGATATGTAATCTAATGATATTTAACAAAAGACTGGAAGAGTAAATTATTTATTTGTCTTTTTTTAAGTTAATTTCTACTACAATTATCCTATTTCACATCTTAGAAACAATTTAGTTATAAAAAGAGTTATAAAAATGAGCTAGCTTTACTGAAATAAAAATTCCATATGCTCCATCTATACAAATGAACATTTGTGACTTGCTAAGTTTAGATTAATGAAAAAATGTTCCCACTGCTCCCTTGTGATCATGTAGAGTGTTGCAGTTATGATCAAGATTTTTTATTTTCTTTTCATTCAGGGGTTTCACATCAACAAGCAAAGAAAAATAGTGTGGGGCCTACATGAATGAGGTGCAGCAGTGATTAGCACAAATTTTGTGATCCAGACTACGTAGCCCACCTCTATTCTATGTACAAACAATGACTTAATTCTGGAAAACAATGTGTGAATACTTACCCTTATTAATATATATATATAATGTTCATGGTAAAATTGAATAATTCATTAAAATTCCAAATTCACAGGCTCATCTGAATTCTCATAAAGAAGAAAACTGAAGGGTAAGGGTAAAGAAAGGGTAATAAAGTACAAATATCATAGAGAGGTACACAAAAGCTAACTAAAAGAACAATCAGTGAGCAGAACGCAGCATAAGAATGACTGTAGACATGTCACATGTTTGCCCAACTCTAAAAATGTATGGAAGGGAAAAAATCCCTGAAAATATCAAAACCCTGAATGGATAATGCACGCTCTCAGAAATTTGAAAAATAGGGCTGTAGGAAAAAAAGTTTTAGCTGAGAAACCTTCCACAGTCTTCATCTGTGAAGCCTGGAGAATAATGCAAAGCAGTGCTCATGAGTGAACATCAAAACATGATGCTGCAAGAGACTGAGATGGGCACAGTGAGTTAATAAGATAATATAACCAACAAAGATAGACAATATTTACATCAATTCTTGCCAGCAACAGCAAAAGAAAGTAGAAAAACACCACATAAATCTGCACATTGAAGACTGCAGATGTTTCAAATGTAAGATTTTCTTTTTAATTGATGGTTTTGATAGCACTTGATGGCATTTACTGTGTGGTTCTGTGGCTAACACAGCAGTGGTTCAAGGTATAACAAATCAAAAACACTTTGAAAGCTGACCCAAATTACCTAGTGGATTGGAAGAGAAGTCACTTGTGAATGCAGAAATACAACAGGACGCTGCCCAATCAAGCACACCATCTTTGCAGTCTTCTGTCTCTTGAAGGAACATAGAATAGCAGTAAAAACGGGTATAGAGAGAAGTTGTTAACATAAGCACACGGGAAATTTGGGGTGAATAACCCAAATACTTTGTGAAATTCAAGACAGCAGGCTGCCCTGCCAAGACGGAGAACTGCAGAGGCATATTTTCCCACAGGTGAGAGAACTATTTCCTTGCATGAAAGAAAAAAAGTAATTCAAGAAATACCTTTAAGGAAATCTAAGATTGCTGAAAATCAGAAATGTGTCTGAGCAGTACGAGACATGCAAAAAAATGCTCAGTACTCTGAATTTAAGGACTGCTGTAATGGTGCAAACAACTGCTGTTTTGTGGAAGTGCTTGGTTTTTATCTGTGTTTTGCATTAAATGAACGATCAAGTAAATAAAGGTAGTTTATAAAGGTGGTAGATTTTATAATTTATACTTTTGTTTATAAAGATAGCAGGAATAATATTCTAAGTAGCATTCAGTGTTATAGTCTAAAATGGTGTGACGGGCAGACTGTGAAAATTAAAATTTTATCTACCCTTTGCAACGGCTTCTCAGACATTCCACATTATGGTATTTAATCTCAGTCCATTGCTAATATTGAAATTGTTGTTGATTCAAACTTCATATGAAAAAACAGATTCTTCTCCCTTCCTGTTCTTAGAGCCAGCTTTTATAGAAGTGCCTGGAGGCAAACATATTCCCGGCATTCATAATTTTTAAGGTGGGGTGCAGTGCCAAGGAAATGCTGTGTGATCTGGCCTTCACTCAGATCGGACCCTGCTCTGAAGTCTACTAACGGCATTGATGATTAAAAATTGACATTTTCATCAGTTGCCACAAAATCAATTGATTTGTCATCTCTGCAGGTCTAGTTGATAGTGAACTAAACATCTTTCAGTATTTGAGTGATCTCAGTGTGGGATTAGGTAAAGAGCAATCTGATGCTGAAAAGGCATGCCCTAAGAGCACAGTAGGATGAGTAGCAGCAGCAAGCTTGTCACGAGGCAGAGGCATGCTTACTGAGGCTGTGGAAGAGCCAAGGTCAGGACAAAAAGAGCGAAATCCAGAGATTAGTTCCTGGGGCTGTTCCTTTCTTTTCAGACTGCAGAAATACTTTATAGGTGTAGCTCTGGGGATTTAAATACAGAAGACTTTTCATTTTCTTTCTTTTTTCTTTTTTTTTTCTTCTGCCAGAATCTTTGTGAGCTCCACACTCAAAAACCTTAGCAGTACAGAATGGATTAATAGAGGATTACAAGAAGAAGATTATATTTCCAGATCCTCTCATCTCTTTTTAAAATGTCTATCCTAATATTACATTGCATGTATTCAACATGATTCCTTTTTGCAGAGCCATATGTTAATAAGGCTGTCAAAAGAAAGTCATTTTTTTAAAGTAGCTGAGATTTGTGCAGAATTCGGAGAGGATTTGTTTAGCTTATAAAGAAGGTTAGCAGGACTTTTCATTAAAATTCTAGAATCATTCAAGATTTAAATGTGCCCTTATTTTGTGAACACTGTATTTGGTTTTGTATTTGGCCTTTTAGATACAGTATTACCTGACATTATATTTCTTCTCTTTCCTCCCTCCAATACTTGATGCCCTCTGACACTCTTGTGTAACACAAACTCCAGCACAAAATATCATGGACTCTCCCCACTCCTTTCATCCTGAGAACAATATTTCTCAGAGCTTTTCCAGTCACCAGCATTTGGCAATCTGAAAGGTCTGATCCTACTTCTATGAAGTCAGTTGAAAAACTTCAAAAAAGAGTCAAACAGGCTCCCCAGCTCTCTGTACAGCCTTTAATCCAGAATATTTAAAAGAAAAACCTAGTGTTCTTCAAAAAGTAAAGTAGCAGAAACTTCTTTAGAATTAAGGCTCCCAGACAACATTACAAAATGAAAAATAATTTTGATGTTTCTGCATGTTTTATCTCATTAGAACAGGAATTGTGGATTACGTCACTTAATTCTGGTTCTCACCTAAGATATGCAACAAGCTACAGAGCCAAGTGGCCAGTGTTGCAGTTTAGCTGGATGAATTCATGTCTTAGAAGGAACTAGGATGCGACCACTGGCCATATTTCCTCATGATGAAATGCCTGTCAGAGCTCCGGTATCCAAAAGTAAAAGGCTCCTGCCTCAAAACAATGCCTTACAATGTGCAACTCCTTATCTTGCCTGATGAGTTATAGAATTTAAAAATCATACATACTATTTCTCATTCGATCCTCCAGAAACAGTTATATCTAACAACTCAAAAGATCACCAAACATCAAATTCTAACAGACAACTTAATGAGATCAAATTGCCTTTTCTACTTTTATAAGTACATGTAAATAAAATAAGCATGGTAAGACCCCGGCATGGGTTGGACCTAATTTCTCATTCTCATTTCTAGGCAGAAGAGCTGTTAATGCAGGTATTCTCAGAGATTCTCAGTCATCGGTCAGATCAGTCAGGGATGCTGTCAAAGCTGTTGAATGAGAGGGTAAGAAAACACTTTTTCTCATCCACATACAAAACTGGAGAAAAAAATCTTCAAAGATTATCCCAAAATTAGGGAAGAATATTGGTGATTACAAGAACCCCTTCTAATTGTACCTAACATATGTTCCTGTAACTCCAGCTTGTTGCACCAGTGCGGAGCAGGATTGGAGGAACCGTGAGTGGCCCACCTCAGTATTTAATTATTTATTCTATTTAAGAGAATAAAGTTAGTGGAAATAAGCAAGCCTTTCAAGGGTACATTTGATTCCGTTTTTCTGAAACGAAATACATTTTAAAAGCCTCTTAGAAGGAGAAATAGGCTAAAAGAATAAGTTAGCATAAAGCAACCAGTATTACCTTGTCAATAATTTGACTGATCAGCTGTTATAAATAGTCAAGATACTGGTAAATTATGCAGATACTTAAACATGCAAGGTCAGCAGTAGTGATATGAGACCTCTACTTTTAGAAAGATTAGAACCCTAGTTACGTATCACTTCTTTGCACTCTGTATTACTTTAAGCATAAATAAAATGATATACAAGAGTCACATGCATGATTCAAAATGCAAGACAGCCCCTGCACACAGGTATCTCCATTTCATTGCCAGATTCCTCCCTTCCCCCAGCACTGAGAAAGTTGCTTGCTATACAGCTGAACTTTCAATAAATGTGGGAATATGCATTTTCAGATCTTAAATCTAGGCAGTAGAGTGAAAAATAAAGAGTTGTAAAACATCTCCTCCTACTGGGTCAGCTCTTTCTACCAGCAGGCTTTTATTTTTTGAGGTTCCTAAGCAGGTGGAACCAAACTCTTTACAATTTGCATAAATGTAAACATTTATTGACCTCCCTGTTGCCTGTGTTTTCATAGATTAGACTTGGGCTTGTTTTATTTTAGGCTCTGGAAATTCAAACAGAAGCAGATGTTTCACATCACCTGCAAAAACATGGCTCCAAATTTTCTCTTTAGAAAATAATCCCTCAGGATGGAGTCCACTCCAGCAACTCGGAATAACTGTCCCTCTAAAAGTTTGCACAGTTAATAAGGAACAGTATGTGAAATTAAGAATATTTACATACAATGACATTTTCATGTAGCACCCTTTTTAGTGTGGATTATTCTACTAGATAGACAGAAAAAGACTTATGCATGATAGATGTGAGGAAATAAATTGTTGCGTTTTAAAGTTAAAATTTCCACATTTTTCTTCAAGACTTTTGAATGAATCTGAGCTGTGGCTCAAAGGCATGAGTAACATGAAAGTTCAGGTTCTAGCTGCAGCAGCTTTATTTATCCTGCAAAAAGAAGGCTTGGAAATAGGTCAAACCATTTTATTTTCTTCCGTTGCACCATTCCTCAGTTCTGAGGCAGGGGAGATTCTTCTAGGAATAAGAGTAATCCTATCTTTTACCTTTCAATCCATGATGTCCATAAAGAGATTTAATAATGGATAACAGTGACTGATCATTATAATGATGGACAGCTGAGTCTGCTAGGAGCTGAACTAAGAGCATCAACTTATTTCGAAGACACTGCTTAAAGAAACTTAACACTTGCACTCTAAAATGTACTTCTCATATTAAGCTCAAAAAGAACAACAAAATAAAAACAGATTAGTGATGACACACATTCTATTACTGATTATACCAAACAGAGGCTACTGTGACATCATGCTTAATAGAGGCTGGCCGTAGAAAGAAGTCAACAAATGAGCCTATAGTGTGGTCTGCACCTGCATATTTAAAGCAGGGAAATGAAAATGTTTATATACTTTGACTAAACTCATGGCCAAAGTCATGTGGGCAGGTGTTTCTAGCTTTTAAAAATCTGATTCCACAGAGTTAATTGAGAGTTTTTTACTGCTTCAGCTTCAGGGAGCAGTGGACTCAATAAACTGACTATATAGCTGAATGCATTAATTTTCATGGCAATTATCATTCCCTTCAGTAATGATCTCTTGTCTTCTGGTTATCGTTATTGTATAGTATTTGAAGTTTATGTGCTTGTGCAGGAATAAACTTAGAAGTTCTTTTAATATATTTAACAAACACTCCAGACAGAGTATTTTAAATAAAAATTCATTGCAGGTATTTTTGAGAACAGACTTTTAAAAATCTTAGGATCACTCTGTCAGACATGTATAGTACGTTACTCCACATATACTTATACCAAAACCAGTGGGACCACACATAAGCAAGAAACTGAGCAAGGCTGGCAGAATTAGTTCCTTGAATATCCCATAATACACTGCTGAAATAGTAGTTTTACTGAATTAGCAAGACAACTTTCTCCACTTTGGTCAGCCTTACATTTTAATGAAGGCTGTCTGGATTATTCCAGCTTCTGTCTTCTTTCCTTTCCAATGTCTCCCATCTACATTTTCATTGCTTTCTTCTGGTTCTGAATGTTGTAAAAACATTTTGTCCGTATCTTAAAAACCTGACTGTTTCAAGATGTAATTTCACACTCTTTTTTTTCCCCTTCCATAAGGCTAATTTCTCCTTTCACATCTCCCAGGAGCTCCCTGTTACCTGTTCTTTATCTCTTTCCTGCAATATTTTTTCCTCTTCTAGCAATAACATTTCTTCATTCTTTTTTTTTTTTTTTTTTTAAATTCATGGTAGATCCTCCAATTATTCAGAGACTAATTCTTTCCTTCTGTTCTCTATCATTAAGGAACTGCAATCTCTGTGTACAATTTCTTTGTCAAATAGTGACTATTCCCAGAGGAACGTGCCAGTCCCCAAAGACCAAATTGAGCACAGCCCAAGTAATGGTAAGAATACAGATTTATCACAACTACTCTAAAGCAATGGGAGCAAGGTTTGTACTCTGTAACCACAGGACTGAAAACAAAACATATATATATATACCCAAACAAAAGGAAAGACTGGTTATGTATGGTAAATCTAACCCCTTCAGTGCAAGACAAGTATCTTGTAGTTAGGTTGATGGCCCACTTTACAGAAATCTCTTCAGTTCACCTGTCTACAATGATAGCAATACTTCTAAAGACCTAATCTTAGGCCTCAGCTGGTCTCACCTCTTTGTAGGAACCAAGCAGGCATGACTGTGATGATTCCTTACTCCCATACCTAGTTCAATCCAGGACAGACAACTGTATTTGTTCAGTGACTGGGGGAGGCAGGCAAGTTGTTATGGAACTACCTCTTCTTGCTAAAACTTCCCACTGCTCTACAGTTTGCAACTAAATGATTTAACTATTTAATTGTAAATATAAGAAGCATTGTCATGTTTAAAGTTAGGCACTGAGGAATGGGACTCATTCTTTCAGCTCAGGCTCTGAGCCTTAGTAAGAAATTTGTAGAAATACATGATGGATTATTTCCATTCCTCCACCCTGCTTAGGAGCTGAATCTTTCCAAGACAAGCGTTGACTTCAGAAGGTAGCCAAGGAAGCTAAAATCAGAAATCATTCTGAGTTTTAGAAACAGATCACAAAAGACTTGTACTATGCTCCTTGTTTAAATATGAGCTCCTTGTAGACCATTACAAAACTCTGTTTATCTAAATTATATGGCAGATGTTGGAAGCACAGCTTGTCAGATATGTGTAATTATAGATCTACTTTCTCTATCACTACCTAAATACCAAAGCCCTTATATAGGCACAGATTATTAGTATAGCTGTGCAAAAGAAATTAAGAGATGTTTCTAGCTTAGTGATATGCTTAGAGGATCCACGGCAGTGGAGCTGACCAGGATAATGTGCTGGTTAGGAGCTCGTGCTGGGAGTGCACATCCCAGTGCATCCCTACACACTCAGTTTGCCACCTGGTATAAGCAATTCTGCTCAGATCTCACATCCTCACTCAAACAAATTGAAAAGAAGGATTTTATCCTACCTTCTTTTCTAATGTGGCTGGCTGAGAGTCAAAATATAATTAGCTCTATTTTTCATTCACTGTGGCACTTAACGAAATCTTTTATGCTGCTGAAGCTGTTAAAGAACAAGCTGAGGAGGGAATAGTGAGTTAAAACAGATCATTCAAAAATGCACCTCTGGTCATGATATTCCCAAAACACTCATGAAGAGTTTGGATTTTTAAATGATATGTCCTATTCAACAGAAGAGCAAGCTAATGATTGGATCCTAAAAATGACATGCTGTTTCTCTTCTCTTACTGCAAAGATACAGATTCTTGGGAAAGTGATAAGGGCACATTTGCAGCAGACATATTTATTAGTCTTATTACTCTCTGGTTTCAGATATTGCTGCTTTACCCAGACAGTTTTATATTTATTGGAACTTAGATCTTGCAGCAAAAATTGAATGGATAAATAAGTCTGCAGGATGAACAATTTCATGCTTACTTTCCAAAATATTCATTATAGTCTACTCTGGGTTAAGAAATTGTTTGGAAAATAACATTCTACCATTACTTAGGTTGATTGCTTTGTTCTATCTAAAACAAATAGTGGAAGTATTATGAAGGTAACTATTTTAAAGTTCCCCTAAGAAAGAAACACACACACACACACAAAAAAAACTTTTTTAGAAACACCTCTTCATTGCCGTAGAGATGGTGCAGCATCTGTGAAAATTCCATGTATTAGTCTATTAATGTAATGTATTCGTTAAGAAAAGACAAAAGCAAACATTCAAGGTAGAGTTACTTGTTGTAAATAACTAATCACATTAATAATCTTCAGATCATATTTGAATAATTTTCCTTATTTATATTGTGCCACTCAAGACCTCATGTTGCCACCTTGTTTGCCATTGACAATGTACCCGTGTTTTAGCAATTGCTAACAGTAAGGCAAGGGAAGCTGTGAAAACAGAGAGGAAAGTTACCTCTGCACTGCAGGCAAATTGTGCATTATAAGGCATGACTGTCCATGGCACAAGCTTTTACTTAATGTGAACAGAAATTAAAAAGCAAATACAAACAAACAACCCTTCTTTCCCCCTTCACTCTTCCCCTTCCCCCCAGAAAAAGAAATCAAAACCACCACAGTTTAGTAAAGATTGTTGTCTGTTTCAAAACCACGGTAAGAGGGAAAACCCAAACCCAATACTGTCGGAGCACAAACTCAGCATTCAGTAGAGATTGTCAGCTGTTAAATCTTGATTTGGGCTGTGGAAAAGATCCAGTCTCTCAATAGAATATTATGAAACAATTGTTCCTTGTTTCATTAGAAACATCTCTTTTCATTTCTTTCCATACTAAGCAGGACCAAATGCTGCTCAACATGGCTTACCGTGAATGGGGAACAAGTACTCAAGTACTTTTGTAGTCTTCTGTGGGTTTTTTTTTTTTCTTTTTTTTTTTCATTTATTGGTGTAAAATAACAATGGAGTTACTTCCTTCTTGTATCTTCCTGCCATGTTATGAAACACGTACCATGAAACACCACAAGTGAAAGAGCAGTAAGCAACCCCTCATATACAAGACCTCTGACTGTCCAGGCATGTTAGGGGAACAGGGTGAAAGAGAAAGGAAGATAAAATCTTCTTTACCTCTGGTTTATCCTTTAGCTCAAAGACATTTGAAGATAAAATACATTTCCTTTCATCCTAAAGACAGCATTCTTTCCAAAGCCCTGTAGTATTTATTTAATATTCTTCTTGACAGAACCCAAATACTATCTGTGGCAGTTCTGACTCCTAATCCCAGTTCTTTTTGTACTAGTGTGGTTAGAATGACAACAGAAATTTAATGAAAGGATAGACGAGATGAAGGCATATATAGCCCTAAATTATCAAATCAGTGAACTGTAGAGCAAAAGGAAATTTCTAAGAACCAAACATCCTTGGTTACAGGAGGCTAAAAATCACATCCTCTGAGAATATACACTCAGAAGTCTGTTAAATTCAACTTTTAATATCTCAGTGAGGGAACATGACTGTAAATATCAAACAGAATCAAAATGGACATTTTGGACACCTGCAAGCATCCTGTAAGACAATGTAGCTACAAGAGCAAAAGAATTCATGGTATTTTCCCAAGACTGAATTTCTCTTCATAAATAGCAGATAATATAAATAGGTATAAACATACCCAATGTTCAGGTAGGTGACAGAAAAGTATTATGAAATCTACAGCATCTATTCAGGCAAGAGAGTAACTGAGAAGTACAATGTGAGCTCAGGCTTTTCTCTTAAAACGGATGCTTCACTATATCAGAGCCACAAGTAGTTAGTGGCACAACCTTTTGGCAGCCTTGATTTTAGCCTGACAGGCTACCAAAAATAGAAGAGAATGGAGCTCTTATAAAATCATTTACTCAAAATACTTGCTCTGAATTACACGACTTTTTTTTACTGAATTTCACAAAAGACTACCAGTAATCTATATCCCTAGTTCAAAGCAGGAGAATGATTCATCTCATAGAAACATGTAAATAACATTTTGATACAAAATTTCCATTTGGAATAATTACTTTTATATTAAGTCACCTACCTAGATCTTTAGACGAAAACACCAATAGGAATCTGGACTTCTTCACTCAGCATGCAGCTTGCAATGGCCACGATCCAGTCTGCAAAACACAGTTAAAATAATGTTACTCTACACACTTGCTTAAGTTCAGGTTAGACCAAACACAAGGCTATACTCCCTGCTCAGGAGTCTGTAGCTGATAAGTTATCTCAGGCACCTCTTAGAGGCTTCATTATTCTGAAGAATAATTTATTTAGCTAGTGTCATCCCATTTCTGCATATATACTAATATCTTCCACAAAGACAGTGCTGATGTTCACTGCTCTATCTCCCCAAACGTGTAAGTTTAACACGCAAGTGGTCAAGAAAGTCATCCTCAATGCAGGCTTGTTTCTCTCCTCATCTTTGAGCCATATTCCAGATAGACTGTATAAACCCAGGATGCAAGGAAGAAAAATGTGTTTGCTTTTTGAAACATGGAGAGAATCTAGGTCTCTGATGTTGTAACCTGAGACAGAAAGGACTGAACGAAAATGTTCATTTAAAATAAAAGGTTCCGCTGCTAGCACTAAATGATGCAGTGGAACCAAAGCACTGAAGGTGACTGAGTAGTTCAGTTGCAACTTCCCTTCTCCATTTTAAAGTCTTTCAATTTAAATCATTGAAATACTATGAACTTTTGAGTTAATCTTTTTTAGTTTGCTAAAATTCATAAGCAATCAGTTTCTTAGTATACCTTTGCTACTTCATCTGCTTTGACTTGCAATGGAGAATGTCTGAAAATGTCTGGTAATCTTTCAATGCAACTTGATATTGTTTAATACCTCCAAATAATATTATATATATATATTTTAATATTGTATATTAATATTTAAAATTATATTTTTGTTGTTAATATAGTAGAATATTTCATTAAATATTAAGTAAAATTGCAGATACTAAGCTCTCAACAGAAATGAAATTATATCACTGTTTGATTTATTACACATAAAATTACTTATTAGATTGAGTCAGGTATCAGGGTATATTAAAAAGATCTTTTGGTAGAGAAAACAGTGCTAAAACTTTCTCCTTAACTAATAAAGGGTCATTAATGCTTAATTATAATCATCACTAGGACACAGCCTGTTCTTCATTGCACAGTCAGTTATTTTCATTTGTCTAGTCTTCTCAAATACACAACTGCATGTCATGTTCAATCCTTCACTGCACAGTTACACACAAGTGGGTGTTACAGAACACTCTGAGTTGCAGGCTACCTCAAAGTTCAAGGTCAAGCTTCCCAGCCATCCTGGATGCATGAACTGCAATGGCAGAGACTGGTACCTTGACCCCATAAGAATCCTACAGTAAGTAGTACCTGAAGCAATTTCACAGGACAACTGAATTGATGAATCTTGCTCAAATTTAAATTCAGAGATCATAAAGCTTGTCCTTGCCACCTTCTAGCAGGCTATTTGACTTTAACAACTCTGACTACGTTCATTAGCAAATAGATGAGAAGTTGTGTTTGATCTCAGCCTGTAATTCTATCCACCTCCCTTCCTAAATAAGTATATAATAGCAACAAAATACGACACTGCAAAGCTCTTAACTCACCGATTAGAACATTTGCATTTGAAACTTGAATTATCAGGCATTAGTTGAGTAAATTCAAAAAACACTTTTTTCCAGGGATCTAACAGGAGAATCCACTTTCTCTTGATTTTTGAATTAGGATGCTATCCTGGGGTTTTCTAATCAATTGTTTAAGAGGGGCTAACAGATATGGGACAAACCCAAAGTCTCATTTCAAACATTATAAGCTGAAGAGAGTTGAAGTACAACACAAACTTTTACATCATCCATTGTCCTTAGCCCCTAACAAAGATTAGGTATTTATTAAAATCCGTATGTTCAAACAGGCTGAGCTCTGAGTGCATGTGACTATTCATACACACAGAAGTCATCAGATACATTTAGTGTATGCAGGAGTGGAGTCTCAATCACTAATCTGAGCTTTACTTGAGACCTGGTAACTGTACAGGTAGACTTCAGTGGCAGGCAGGCCAAGACAGCTTAATGTCAGCTCTCAGAGGGGCCAGCAGTGTAGATTTTGCCACAGGTTGAAGAACAGATAATATGAATATTTTATTGACTACTATCTAATAAAAATCTTGGAATAAGAACAGAATGAACAGCCTGCTTATAGAGATAACCACTCTCTTCCTATATACTTGTGCCGTGATATCTTCAATACAGTTCCAGTAACAGTTTCAGTAATAAAACATGAACAAATAACAAAGACTTGAGTGTATCTTCAGTCTATATAGGCAAATTGAAGGTTAGATGACAAAGACTAGAGAAAGATACAACTGCATTAGAACATTATATATGGTCTACATAAACAAAACCATTAACAGTGCAACACCTAATAAAGTCTTTGTTTCTTGATACCTCTTTGTTGAGAAACAAAACTGTTAATTTGTAATTACACAGAATATTAAAGACAAAAAGTAACAATAACTATGCAACCTTGAAACTTGCATGATCTATAAACAAATATACAAAAAATTATAATTCTTTAAGTTTGCTTTAAAGTAAGTAAAAGAATTACTGCTTAAGCTCACAAACTTAAAATATTAACTCAGACTGCACAGATCTCTTGGAACATTTCTGTTGACTTAGGAAATGTTTGAAGTAATGATCACCTTCACAGTGCAAATTAACTGCTGTCCCTTGGATAGCAGAATTAAGAGAATACCTGCTTTTCTAGTATCAGTTTGTTGATTTATTTTAGTAAAGACCAATACATAAAGGTCATCAAGGTCATCAACTAATGTTTTCTGGTAACAGAAGACTATGTAAAGACCCACCAAAACAGTGTGACCAGAAAACTCACTTGAAACTGCAAAACTGTTACGGTTAAAATTTCTAGCTAAATGACAGGTAGTGTTGTGGTCTTACAGAAACATCAGTTTTGCAAAATGAGTAACATACTGCACAAAGCAAATTCTGCTTTTTTTTTTTTTGGTGGTGGTGTTTGTTTGTTTTTTTTCCCGTTTGTTTGTTTGTTTGTTTTTTTAATGCAAGCAGAGATTTACAGAAATTGTATTGATGTGCTTCTGCATCACAAATACCTAAGAAGGTTGAGTTCTTAGCTTAAAAGGAAGTTAATACCAGCTGCATCAGTTCAAGTAGGAGGAAAAGGCTGTTTTATTTAGGGTTACAGTTTTTTCTTCCTAGTAGAAAATCTTTCTATATAGCCCCCAGTTGAAAGATAAAATGCAGAGTGTTGGTATATTAGTTGCACACTGTAAGGACAGATCTTAGTTTGTACCTACTGATACAATGAAAAAGCTACAGCTGTAATAACTTCTTTGAAAATCAATTCCTTATTACAGGCTTTTTACAATTGTGCTGAAGTGTCTTGAAGAGATCTGCTACTCTTTCTGCCAGTGTAAAAATTACTAGTAAACTATCTGTGTATCTTAACAATGATAACTAATAAATCACTTATTGCAGTAGCAATAATATTCTCTACTGTACTGAGATATGATAGTAGTGCTTATATAGTAAGGTAGAATAAAGTAGAATAACCATGACCACTGTAGGAAAATGGGTATTTCAGTAATTTTTTTAGAAGACTTTCAAATCTTAAAATAAATAAATAAATAAATAAAAAGTTGTTTTGAAGCCAAGTAAGAAATTTGAGAAAGCTACAGGGCAGAAGCTGTATATTACCAACTGTTTTTTTTAACTGTATGTTATAAATACACATACTGTTTTGTGTATGTTTGGTATATCTTCAGAGAAAACTTCAGTAGTTCCATTTCATAGTACTTCAAGTATTTCATAATTACACATTTTATACAACATACTACAGAACAATATTTCATCTTAACAAGAAGTTCAAAGTTTTGATATGAATTATTTTTTCCCTTGCTTGGTTCCATCCATCTGAAAATGGATGGACAGAAGTATTTGTATTTACAAACACCAAAAGACTGGAGACATCAATTTTTTTTAAAGACATGTTGAAAAATATCCAGCATTTTATTACAACTCCTTCCAAAAACAGACTGAGAACCTCTATTTCAAGATTTTGACCAAAAGATAGGCCTTACTTTAGTAGATGTCTCAAAGTCCTGCAAGATTTTTGAAGTTGCTTGGTAGAATAAGTCAAGGTGAACCACCCCTTAAGAATGCTATTAATCTTCTACCTAAACCAAACCCAAATGCTGTACCCTACTGAAATTTCCTAATCAACAAAGTTCTAGATTGTTATTATGCAAATTGTCTAAATGATTTATTTCATATACAATTCAGCAAAGATTAAGAAAAAACAAAAAACAAAAACAAACAAACAAAACAAAACAAAGAAAACAGAGTGATTAAATAAAGATAACACTGACCTTAGTAAAAACACACACAATGGGAAGACTTCACGGGGATGTACTAATACTCCTCCTACATCAGAGCTGGAGAATGGAGACTTCTACATAAGGTTACGCGTGATATATAAAGCACTGTTATTTTTCCACAGAATTCCTACTGACTTCTTAACATTTATCTTCTTATCTGTATCAATCCACAATGGTAACTCTCAGAGATGCTTGGATATGAATATGCAGAAAATTTATAAATGAATTAGTCACTTGTGTAGTTCTGGTAAACACTGAAGATGTTGTGAAAAGTAGGTACAATATTTGATCTAGGAATCCTGAGCTGAGAAATTTCATTTCAAATTGGCAGCCAAAACAGAAACATCAAAATGCAGATTTAGATTTTAGTATGGCAGACAGAAAAACTAGGAAAATAATTAATAAACTTTAAAGAAGAATCCAAAGGTCTAAATAAAAGTGCAATATTTTGAGCCTTTGCAAAGAAAAGAGAAAATTGGAAAGCTGACAGTCTGCTTGGATAATTAAGCAGAAAAGACAGTATTTTACGAGTGAGTAAAAAATATCTATAAAGATAGGAATAAAGGATCAATGAGTTACATAAATCAAAGTCAGAAATTCAAATGATCATAAGCATATGTGAACTGTTCTTTGCTAAGCAATTTAGAATTGCAGAAAAATAGCTATCTAAAGACAGGGTAATAGGAATGACTACAAAATGTGTAAAAGTGAGTTTACTTGGATAAAACTGAAGGGCAAGATAATGCATTAACTGAGGTATTTATAGAATTCTGGTAGGAAATTTTCAATTAATCATTCAATGGAGAGGTTGCAACCTCAGAATAATGAACAGCAAGCTTAGTACTACTCAGTCAGAAGTATGTGTGGGGAAAGAAAAAAGGAAAGCAAAATGTCTAAGCTACTACAAGTCCAGTAGTTTGACTGATATTCAGAAACAACTGAGAAACAAAATGAGAAAGACAAAATAATTGTACATGATTGAAAGTTGCGTAAGATCAACATCGTTTACCAAATGTTAAACCATGTCACTCTTCTCAGACAAATGTAATGCCTCCATGTTAATCACCTAAATTTAAGCAGACCCTCTAATATAAAGTCCTCATGGGAAATTATCATTTAATGCAGAGAAAATCAGGGTTTATACATTGATTGTTAAAATGAATAAAGAATTGACTAGCAGAAAAAAAAAATCACACAGAAATAGAAAAAAAAAAGTTACATTGAATGTTAGATTATCAGAAAAGCAATCTGGTCTTGGGACTGTTCCCATTTATTATCTTCACTGGTGCCTTTAGTACACAGAATGAGAAATTTCAGTGGCAGTATCAGTTACTGAAGAATATATTCCTGTCCTTCAGGAGTAATTAAATGACTTTGTAGAATAATAATAATAATAACAATTGCAAATGTGCAAGCTGTAATTTCATTCACTTGGAAACTAACAACAAGACTGTTTTTATTCTAAGATGAGAGGGGTTATCCTGGTTGATCCTATGATTACAAGTGATCATTATGATTTGACTGAAAAAAAATAATCTAAGACACAGAAACTGGTAGGTTTTAAGAGACAGCTAACCTAGTGTATTTATCTATGAAGCACCACAAATGCTTCATGAATTGTTTACAGACGTCTGTCAAAAATACAGGATTTATATAAACCAGGTTGGTACAGAAAAGGGCTTCTAGCCTGACAAGAGGAAAAACTAACAGTGAAAAAATCTTTTTCATGCCAGTAAAACGAAAGCTGAAAAGATATATAGTTACTCACCACGACATGAGATCAGTTCACGTTCTTTAAGAAAATAAGCTTTTTTTTTGTATTCAGTAAGCCCCGGCTTCCAGTGCTCACTATAGCTACAACTAGGATTCAATGAGTTGCACTGAGAATCTTGGTGGATAATGTAGCATACCATGGTTCATACAGGGGTATTAGCAGTTTTCTAACCACATGAGGTAGAAAGTTCTTGAAAAGCTCATCAATGCAGAGGCAAAACATTTTGAGGAGTCTTCCAAGTTCATGAACAGCCATGGAATAGTAAGAAAGAATATGAGGCTAGATAATCAATCCTCTGACAAGACATGTTGAGAAAAATTAACTGTTGGCATATTTAAGAGAGGGTAGTGGATTGCTGTGAGTGGTTTTTGTGTTTGATAGGTTATAAGCTTCTGGGGTCACTGAATAGCAAGGGCAAATTCTCCAAGTGATAAATGAGTGCACAGACAAGAATCTGTGTAGAGGTAAGAGCTGGTAAAGATACCAAGTTCCTACCTCCTCTTTCAGATCAACAGCATCATTGCAAGGAGGGAAGAAAGGTGTGCGTGTATGGAGCCATAAAAAAACTTTCTTGAGAGCTGACTTTCATCTGGATGATTCATAGGGCAGAGGGAGGAGGGTATGTCTGTCTACAGCTGTTTAGGTATGCACAGAAAAGAAAAATATCCCAGTAAAATTAATGATGTATGAGCGTCTAGAGGACATGGAGGAAGTCTTTAAATCCTGTATCAATGTGATAAAATCACTCATTTGATACAAACAGAAAAATCTGTATCAAACTCAGGACAGCTGATTGATACCTTCCAAAAAGATTATCCATCAAAAGCAACTAATAAAATATAATCCTTATCTACCAGTGTCTTCAGTATTTCCTCTCATGCATTTCCTTTTTTCATATAAAACAAACTTACATATATAATACATTTCATGACAGTGCCAAAGAAATCGGAAGAGATTTCTGAATTTATTACTTGCTACAAGGTTCAGAATCCAATTCACACTAGCACAATACTGTCAACTCTATAATTTTAGGATGAATCCTCACAGTCTTCCCAGAAACCCAGGCCTTGGAGTCATGAAAAAAAGATATGTTTATGTGACAGATAAACCTTCATTAACTTTTAATCATAAATCTATCTATCAGTTACCACTTGTGCTGGTTGCTTGCTTTATCACCAGCACAAGCACACAATATATTGACCTAAACTAGATGGAAAAAAAAGATGAGAAAGATAACAAAATAATGAAAATATACTCAGTTAATCCTTAACACAGTTTCAAACTCTCACTCAATAGATCCAAATGACAAAAAGAAAAAAAAAAAAAAGAAAAAAAAAGAGAGAAACATTATTTTTCTGGTCATCTTAAAAACAACAGTGATATGCAGTTAACCTTAATTCTGCCCCAGCTGTTTGCCTACAATCACTACTGAACAGCAAACCAAACTGATATTTCTATGGGAAAAGTGTATTATACAGCCAATTTTCAAACAAATGCATTCTAAAGTATGCACCTAATTCATGTCTTCGAAGTTCAGATTACAGCCCATAAGTCATGAGCTGCTCACATTGTTAGTTTTACCACTTCTCTGTTCTTTTTGCTCCAAAGGTAAAAAACAGCTAAATAACAGTTAAAAAATAAAAAAGTTCATATCCCAACATGTTATTCATGTAGCCAACACAAAAACAGAATAAATATAAACTCGGGATAAATTCTGGGATGCCTTTTTGACAGTCCAATTTATAGAAATATATATAGAAATATATATAGAAAGGGGTAATAAGTACTACCAGGATTCCCTGTGGATCATGTCTGTTGCTGACAGTCTGCAGGATGAGCAACCCACGTGAGGAAAAAGATGATCATCAGAATCATTATTATGTCTGGTGACTGTTCCTTTCAGAAAGGATAGCTGTAAGTGACATCTAAAATAATAAAACCATTCTTGCTGCGCACCTGAAGGATACTTGTCTACATGAATTTCTCCCTTTCACAACATACAGTGCAACTTAATTGCAATGGGCTTTCACAAAAGCACAGTCCTTAAACCAGTTAGCCTTTAGAAACTGGCTAGCATCACCTCTCAGGTAGCATTGTGCTCTGAAACCATGTATGTGCATCACAAACCCATCATTTCACCAGACAGTACTTCAGAGGAAGTCCAATTCAGCATCTCTCTGCACCTAATAATAGTTTATGATTTATACTTTATGGCCTACACCTTCTCACCATAATCAGAGATGACAAGATAATGATAACAGACATTTTCAGATGCTTCCCTACCTAGAAATCCTCCTTTCTGTTTTAACACTTCCTCTTTCTTCCTTAGCCATTTTTAAATCAGAGTACGTCAAAGTGCAGGTCTCATTCTCCTCCTTTAGGATCCTCACATAATATTATCTCCAACTCCCATTTGAACTGAGGACCACAAAAAGGAGGAAAGTTCAAGAGGAACCGTACCATGAAATCATTTCTTGCTTGGATTTTTTTAATCTCTTAGCCACTTACTTTCATTTACCTATAATTTTTTGAATCATGATGTAATTCATATTAAGAAAAGAAATAAAACCCTGGCCAATGCTTGTCAACAAAATGACTGAAAATTGGCTAAGTCACTACTGCCCTACATTATTCTAAAGATACAATAGAGTATGTGATGTCAATAAATATCAATCCGTTTGCCCAACTTAAACTGATGTTTTGTGATTTGCTTTCTCAATTACCATTAGAAATAACCAAGATTAAATTTCACAAGGTATTATTACTTGAAGAGAACAATGTCCATGTTTCCTGACTTAAATATCCCAAGTCACTTAAAGGTCACGGTGACTGGAATCAGTTTGCCAGCCTATCTGCTCATTTTTCTCCCCTGAGTACAATGTTGAATGTACAGCCACTGATATTTTGGAGAAGTCTATTGAGATGCTAATGGGAGCAGCCCTAAAGGTGACCCAGCTATAATAGGAAAAATTACTGACAGCAAATGTCTGCTAAAACACTGACAGAATAAAATGCCTGCCAGCCTGAGAACTAACCGCCAGCCTGGGAACCTGGCCTGTGAGCCAGAAGCATCCTTGACAAGGCACAGCTGACCTCTTTGAAGTGCTGCTGAGTGCCTAAGAATTAGAGACATCCTGAAGATAACATCCATGAAGGCTAAAATAAGTAATTTTAGCAGCAACTTTTTTTTCTGAAAGGGTGAAAATAGTCTAGAAAAAAGGAGAAAACACCCCGAAAAAGTGGGAAATAGCAGATGCTATTGGCTGCCTTAGCTGAAACAGAAGAAAATAGTTTGGAAAAGTAAAATTTTGTCTGAGAGAACAGCAAACATCATCACTTATTGGTTGTTTCACGTAGAAAACAAAAATTAGCAGCATCTACTGCCTGCTCCAAGAGGTGCCATCCTACACCCTCTTATATCTCTGTAATATAAAAACAATTCATTTCCTATCCAAAATGGAGTTTCTCTGAGAACTTCCCGAGCTGCACAAACTTCACCTTTTCCTACAGGATTTCCTAAAGAAATTGAACTTTTGCCGGGGACACCTGGCTGCCTCTGAACATGGATCATCTTTGAAATATGATGTCATTTGTTATTTATTTGGTTCCACTGCTGGGCTCACTTCTAGGGGTTGGCCTCTTCTGAGATTGTTTTTCTTTAGTGACCCATTTCTGAGGTCAGATTGAACCCTCATTTCTCTGAACGGTTTGGCTTCATACACTTTACATTTAGAAAATATGTAATCACAGGCATATATAAGTCATAATTCATATTTGCTACCTCACTAGTGATGTTTTTAGCCTGTAGTATTAATAACATACATGTACCCTATACCATTGATCGGTGAAACAATTTATATATATTTACATACACATGCATGCTTTATTAATCACAGGTGTACTTGCTAGTGATGATTTTAATAATTTGTAATGAAGTAGAGAAATTTAGGAAATAAAGCCTCCATGTCCCTGTGTATTACGGAGTACTGTGAACTGCTGCCATTTCCACACCCCCTCAGGGTGGGTAACCCTTTAGATTGTGACAAGTGCCTTTTGTTTTTTTTTAAATTGATGCTGAAAGGCAATGTTAGCTCCTTACTCCTCAACATTTCTAGAATTCTTGCTATTTGTTCAGTTGCTTTTTAATTTATTAGATGCTTATGAGAATTTACAAAACCATTCTGTCACTCGTGGTTCTTTGATGTACCAAGCATTGGTTTTACATTGTTTGTAACATTCACCCAAAACCAAAAGGATGCTTTTTTGTGGTTCAGTTATTTACTACTACTAAAAAAAATAATAATCATAAAAAAAATTACAACCATTTTGAATCATTTGCTACAATGTTGTGGTTAGTATCAATTTGTGAAAATAAACTGAAGTCATCTTCTAACCACTTTTGCAGAAAACCACAAATTCTTACTTTTCTGTTCTTTATTTAGTGTGAGTTTCCGGTATTTTTTCCAATATAATTCTATTTTTCCCAAATCTCCTCTAAATTCATGCTCTAAAATCCTCTGAAATCACATAACTTGTCAACTGGGTAAACCGTAAAAAGTCTTCTAGAATAAAGCTTTCCTCGTGTTATAGCAATAAAGGAATAGTGCGTGTCTTGCTGTAACTAACTGTCTGCCTTTCTGGAAATAATCAAAAATTAGCTTTGCCATTTATGTGACAGTAGTTCAGGCTTTTACTAGGCTATGGCACTGAATCCTAAAATCTGTTCCCATATGCTAGTTTTCTGTACACATGCATATGAAGATGCTCCCCTCCACAAGGTCAGATTGCCCATATAATTTCAGAGGCCAACCTCCCCTCGTGTTACAGAATAGCGATGTGCTTTGTTAAATATTACCCTGGTTGATGGTTCAGTACAGCATTTCCATAGCATAAGCCTCTATGTAGCACGTAAAGGTCCATCAGACTGTAAAAACATTCAGGCACATCTCTAGATCAATGACCACAGTAAAGCCTCGACTGACAAGGCAGGCTGCTCAAATTTCTGTGACCCAATCCAGCCACAAAAATATTAGTGAGCCTTCAGCATACAATTTCAATTCTTCCCCCTGGGGAGTGTACCTGTGACCAGGAGAAACCAAATGAATAAACATTGTTCCAGTCTTCATTTGCGCCCTGTCAGACTTGACAGCTGGGAAGAATTTTGAAGATAATTGTGTTTGTGTGTGGGTTGGGTGTTGTTTGTTTTTTATTTTTATTATGAAATATATGATTATGCTGTTTTACCAAAATTGTGCCTTTGCATGTTTACTTTACCTGAGGCAGTATGAATTAGAAAGCTGCTTTTAAAAAATCATGAGAGAAAAGCATTTTTTATTTTCATCAAGGGTCTCCTGCACACAGTCAAATCTTTCACCTACAAGATTAATATTTTCTTTTAAGGGCAGTAGACTTGTATCATATTGGGAATCAAATCTAGTAACACTTTCTTCTCAGTTCACAAATCATAGGGACAGAAAATAACACCAAAGGTTTAAACAAAAATAATAATGAGAAACAAAACATGATATAAATCATTCACAGTCTAAATGCTACAAAGAATAAATTTTCTAACAGCACTGGTAGGAAATCACACTTCTCATTTCAAGGGATATACTTTCACTTAAAAAAAAAACACAGTATAACATCACTATACTGGCACTATGTATTTTGAAATACTGTAAGATAATACACATATAAAATGTATCCTAAAATTAAAAAGATTAATTTGAAATATTTTTAGTTTACCAGTATTAAAAATGAAAAACTGAAAATTGTATTTTATATTTGTCACCTACAGATATGCACTTTTTATTATTTGTAAAGTATGTCAAGGGAGCACAAATATGAAATTTAAAACATATTGTATGACAGTTCCTCTAGTTGAGGCATAATCTTGTGGCATTCAGATGGCATAATCTGGTTCTTACTGTGTGTGAAAAGTAAATGGAAAGAAAAAAGTTAAAAGAAAGGCTCTTTGTGTGAAAGAAAGGCATAGGTACAACGAAGTAATTCTAAGATGCTTCATTTTATCATTGAAAACAACCTTCATGGAACTTTCCAGCAGAAGTAGAGGTCAAAAAAGAAAATTCTGAAAGACATCAAAACATCAGAATTCCTGAGTCTTCTCTGCCACGTATGAACTTGACTTAAAGTAATTAAGACAATGCAAATAACTAAAACAAATCAAATGACCAAAAAAAAAAAGCTCAAAGCAAGCTTTTTGCTTGCCTGTTTGCTTTTAAAGTGAAGTAAGAAAATCCAGCATTATTTTTCTGGCTGGAAAAGGGTTTCACATGAGATTAACTGTAAGAAACACACGCATGCACAGCAAGTATAATTCAAAGCAGATAACCTCGTTACATCTCTAATGTCCTAGATATGACTCCCAAAGCACACAGTAACACAACTATCGCGTAACTCCCTAAGCTCTTTTCATGTTCAGCAGAGAACTAAAGGGCTTTAACTGGCTGTAAACTGAAGAACGCACAAAATCTACTCTGGATTATTTGTAACTATTTACTTGAGGTAGATTATGCAACCCTGAAGGCTAGCTGAAGTTAGTATAAATCATTTGAAAAGCATGAACTGCTAAATGAGACATGCCTATGTATTCTTAAGAAATGAAATCCACAGAATGCATAGCTCTAATAACACTCATGTCATGTATAAGCTCTAGTCAGCACAAAACAAACTGAAAGATAAGGAAGAAGGGGAGTACACTGTATCCTGCACTCCTCTGACCTGTCTGAGCAACTCAGTGCTTAGATAATACCTATGAGTAATTTTGGGAGAACACATACTGGAAGGATAACTAAGTTAATAAAACATTTCAACTATATGGACAATTGGAAGATATTTGATGTATCTAATAACAGTTTATCTTGCAGGATAGACAAAAGCAATTTTCTTCTCACACTCAGATTTTGAATAACATCAGTGAAGACAGAGAAGATGCTTTCAGCACTGATGTAATTTCACAGTAAATCAGAAACATGGACACCGCCTGCAGTTGTATACTGACACTGGTCAGGTTCTCATTATTTCAAAATATCCTGAATTTACTGTCCGAAAATGTCTGAGGCGAAACTTACTTGCTCTGAAAAGATTTGAGGCTCATGGTTTTTGCATTCTCTGAAGTAAGGCATCAAGAATTACACACACACACAAAAGCTAAGCAGTCACCACAGGGAACTTAGGTCTAATCCTCCTTCTGTTTTGTTCCACCTCTGCTTTCCCCCCATGTCATCTGCAGGGAAGTTTGAAATGGATTAGGAATAGAGTACAAAACTCTTCTCAAAACAAATAAAAACCACATATATATATATATTATATAATTTCTGCTAGGTTATCTACGCACCTTGAAAATTTAGTGGAAAGTAGAAAGAATGTAAGGAAAGTTACAAACAGTAATGAATGCATTTAAGCACATACATGTTTAAGAGTAAAAAGTTGGCAGGAATCTCTGTAGAACAGAAGTGCTGTCTGAAGTGTCTCTTGCTAATATGAATGTACAAAAGTGCTTCTGATATCTCAGTAATGCGCGGGAAACATTTCTGATTTTGTTTCACACATGATTTGTCTAATCAGGTTTTTACATTTTTCACATCACTCAGAAAATCATCTACAGGGACCCTTCTGAAGGTGATATGGGGAAGCTGTATGAGTTTAAGTGAAACATTCTAGAAAAAACTGTATTGATTCTTATGGGAAAATATATCCTGATTTGTGTGTGTGTGTGCTAATGATAAGGAATTAAGAATTAGGGTATTCTTCTAGTTCTGTTTACTTGGTTTAGGCACTGAACAGGTAAACACAGTATATTATATATATATTATATAATAATATATGTATATTATATATTATATATATATATTTCATGAAAGAGACTAACTTCAGTCAAATAACAGTAACAGCTAAGAGACTTCTCAAACGGGGAATGGAAAGCAATACAAAATCAAACATTCAGATACTAAAGCGAAGGAAAAAAACACTGGAATTTACATTCACGGGAATATTTTACGACAGATCTTGGAGAGCAGAGTTCAGGTATAGCTACACAGATTTAAGATAGTACAGCAGGTTTTACAAATGTCAGTATACGTTAGACAGTTACACACCTATACACATCAGAGCTGACATTCCTGAAAGAGTTATTGATGAACCAAGCAAAAATAAACGGAATATATGGTTTTAGGAAAGCATGCTATCCCAAGAATTTACATCACTGAAAGTTTCAAACCTTCCGCCCTGCCTGAAGCTCACCTATATATAACATAGTCATCATAACTGCAACAGTTTAAAGCAGCCAAACATCCCACAAGTAAGCCCCACATTTGAGATGTGAATCACATTCAGCAAATATTCTCAGTGAAAATGGCAGATGACAGCATGTTAAAAAGCACCTCTTTCCTTTGATGAAACACATTTTTGATCATCATTGTCACAAATAACAGCATTTCTAAACAAGACGGGGAAAAAAAAAGAAAGAGAGTGGTATTTTGAGGAAAAATAATTTCAATTCCAATACCAGAGGTCAGATTCATTCAAGCTGTAGATCACTTAGCAGCTAATACGCTTTTTCTCTCTCCATTGACTACAAGAGTTGCCTAGGACACAAAGGCCATTATCCAAGTTAAAGTGATGAATATGGCATCTGATATGAGAATGATTTGCGACCTTGAAATTTTATCCAGCATCAAACTAGTTCAGTTTTTATTACAGCTTGCAAATGCCGTAGGTCAAATCAGAAATACTGGAAACGAAGACTAGCAATGTTTTATTAGATATGGCATGGAATTATTCTTCAAGTGAAAGCCAAGTAACGATGGTCTCAGCAAGCACAAAAAATACTTGGCAGAGATTACAGTGTTTTTTTCTAATTAGTTTAACATTTCTTAGTCATTTGTGCTCTTAATTCATCTCAGGCCATAAACAACTCAGCAGTAGTAGAGAATGTTAAGCAACAGCTAATTATACTGAATTATGGTACACGTCTTTGAGACGCTTTCCCCCAGCATTTCTAAGCCCCAAATTTGCAATAATAACTGTGTTACAAAATTCCTGACGTGGACGCTGTCAAACACTGTCTTCATTAAAAACTCAGAAATACAGATCTAGCTTTGGTACTTCATATGGATTATTAGGAACCCTCAATGACTGGAGACCTTTGGATTCATGTTCAACTGAATGCAAAATGTATTATGAAAACTATCTTGACCTCCTTATGGGTAAGTCTCAGCTTTCCTAACAACTGCATGTTTATTTCTTTTCTTGTTTTTGTTTGTTTGTTTGTTCGTTTTCCTCAAGATAACAGTTGACTTTTATACCATCATTTTATTGTTAAAGAATGACTCATTGTGGTCTTCAGAAACACTTCAAGAAACAGAGAAATTTAGTCCAAGTGGGAATCCTGAAGCAGAATTTTGCTGTTCCGAGAAACTTCTGAAGAACAACTAGATAGAAAGGACTTAGGTATCTAGGTGAAGAAAACATCTAGTTTAATTTGAGAAGTCCTGGAACATCTCACCTTACCTACCCTTGATGTTCCCCCAGGGGTTCTGCCTTCAGGATTTCTCACACACCAGTACCATGGAAGTGGCTGAGATATTTAGAGAGAGACTAATTAAAATAATATTTCAAATCAAATCCTCTGTGGGTCATAATATTAACACACTATCTATAACAGAGAGGAACTATATATATATATATACATAAATGGAATCCGAGTCTGAAATAGGCATGTCTGTAACCAAGTTCTTCAGACAAGACTTTAAATAACTTGTCACTGTTTCAAACTGAAAACATGGATATGCACGGATAAGAAAAGATAAGAGGTTCACACGCACACGCGTATATATTAATGATTTCCCCTTCTCAGAATTTACAGAACTTGCTCAATGAGAAAATTCTTTGTTCAATGAGAAAATCAAAATAAAAAACCTTCATAGAAAATCTGGGTTCAGAAAGGAATTGCTCAGGCAAACAGAGAGCTACTGCACAGGACTTAATTGTGACTGTTTCAATAGTAAGCTTTTCTATGCCTGGATACTAAGTCTCTGAGTATAACGTTTTACAAAGTGTGTTTTTTTTTTTTTTACCTGCCAAAACGTTGGGGCCATCTTTTGGTGGGTCAATGGGGAACAGCAGAGAGATGGTATTATCCTTCCTTGCCTGAATTATCTATTATGACTTTGAGCTGTTCAGGACACTGGTTGGCAGAGTCCCTTGGGAGGCACTTCTGAAGGGCAGAGGAGTCCAGCAAGGCTGGGCACTCTTCAAGAAGGAAATCTTAATGGCTCAGGAGCAGTCTGTCCCCACATGCCCAAAGACAAGCCGGCGTGGAAGAAGACTGGCCTGGCTGAACAGAGAGTTGTGGCTCGAGCTTAGGAGAAAAAAAGAGAGTTTATAATCTTTGGAAAAGAGGGCAGGCCACTCAAGAAGACTACAAGGATGTTGCGAGGCTGTGCAGGGACAAAATTGGAAAGGCCAAAGGTCATCTGGAGCTCAATCTGGCTACTGCCGTTAAAGATAACAGAAAATGTTTGTATAAATACATAAACACAAAAAGGAGGACAAAGGAGAATCTCCATCCTTTACTGGTTGTGGGGTGAAACTTAGTTACAAAAGATGAGGAAAAGGCTGAGGTGCTTAATGCCTTCTTTGCCTCAGTCTTTAGCGGCAAAACCAGTTGTTCTCTGGATACCCAGTACCTTGAGCTGGTGGAAGGGGATGGGGAGCAGGATGTGGCCCTCGCTATCCATGAGGAAATGGTTGGCGATCTGCTACAGCACTTGGATGTACACAAGTCGATGGGGCTGGATGGGATCCACCCAAAGGTGCTGAGAGAACTGGCGGAAGAGCTGGCCAAGCCGCTTTCCATCATTTATCGGCAATCCTGGCTATCAGGGGAGGTCCCAGTCGACTGGCAGCTAGCAAACGTGATGCCCATCTACAAGAAGGGCCGGAGGGTAGACCCAGGAAACTATAGGCCTATTAGTTTGACCTCAGTGCCAGGGAAGCTCATGGGGCAGATTATCTCGAGTATCATCACGCGGCACTTGCAGGGCAACCAGGCGATCAGGCCCAGTCAGCATGGGTTTATGAAAGGCAGGTCCTGCTTGACGAACCTGATCTCCTTCTATGACCAAGTGACGCGCTTAGTGGATGAGGGAAAGGCTGTGGATGTGGTCTACCTTGACTTCAGTAAGGCTTTTGACACCGTTTCCCACAACATTCTCCTCAAGAAACTGGCTGCTTGTGGCTTGGACTGGCGTATGCTTCATTGGGTTAAAAACTGGCTGGACAGCCAGGCCCAAAGAGTTGTGGTGAATGGAGTCAAATCCAGTTGGAGGCCGGTCACTAGTGGAGTCCCCCAGGGCTCAGTACTAGGGCCAGTTCTCTTTAATATCTTTATCGATGATCTGGATGAGGGGATCGAGTGCACCCTCAGTAAGTTGGCAGATGACACCAAGTTAGGTGCGTGTGTCGATCTGCTCGAGGGCAGGAAGGCTCTGCAGGAGGATCTGGATAGGCTGGACCGATGGGCTGAGGTCAACTGCATGAAGTTCAACAAGGCCAAGTGCCGGGTCCTGCACCTGGGGCGTAACAACCCCAAGCAGCGCTACAGGCTGGGAGATGAGTGGTTGGAAAGCTGCCTGGCCGAGAAGGACCTGGGAGTACTGGTTGATAGTCAGCTGAATATGAGCCAGCAGTGTGCTCAGGTGGCCAAGAAGGCCAACAGCATCCTGGCTTGTGTAAGAAGCAGTGTGGCCAGCAGGTCTAGGGAAGTGATTGTCCCCCTGTACTCGGCTCTGGTGAGGCCGCACCTTGAGTACTGTGTTCAGTTTTGGGCCCCTTGCTACAAGAAGGACATGGAGGTGCTCAAGAGAGTCCAGAGAAGGGCAACGAAGCTGGTGAGGGGTCTGGAGAACAAGTCTTACGAGGAGTGGCTGAGGAAGCTGGGGTTGTTCAGTCTGGAAAAGAGGAGGCTCAGGGGCGACCTCATCAGTCTCTATAGGTACCTTAAAGGAGGCTGTAGCGAGGTGGGGGTTGGTCTGTTCTCCCACATGCCTGGTGACAGGACGAGGGGGAATGGGCTGAAGTTGCGCCAGGGGAGGTTTAGGTTGGATATTAGGAAGAACTTCTTTACTGAAAGGGTTGTTAGGCATTGGAATGGGCTGCCCAGGGTAGTGGTTGAGTCACCATCCCTGGAGGTCTTTAAGAGACGTTTAGATGTAAAGCTTAGTGATATGGTTTAGTGGAGGACTTGTTAGTGTTAGGTCAGAGGTTGGACTAGGTGATCTTGGAGGTCTCTTCCAACCTAGATGATTCTGTGATTCTATGACCTCTAAAACAGGAGGCACCGTATACTATTTGATATATATATATATATTATATATATATACACTCACACATATATATTTTATATATACACATACACACTTTTAAAAATGATGGTTCTTCCTCTGACTGTGGAATCTTCTGAGTTGTTCTGTAGCCTGGCATTTAAAATTATATAACTGTGTATGAGGTAGCTAACAGTTGTCATGTTTTAGATATGCATCAGCTAATAGATTTTTAATCACACCATCATTCTAACTCCACTGAGTTGAATACTCAGTTTTCAACAGTAAACTACCCTCTTAGTCACTTTTGCATTGCAAAGTGGAACACAGATTAAGCTCTGTGCAACATAAAATACATTGGCATGGCAGTAGTCTTGAGCTAATTATACCTGTCACTAATAGTTAATTAACTAAGGTACAACATAACAGTGCTGTTAACTTTCAATTACAGATGCAGTTCATGTCAGGAGACCACAGGTCTCTATTGCACTGTATGGTAAAGCATGGATGTGTTCCAATACAGCAGCAGAAGCCGACAGTAATATAACAAGAAGTAATAAAGAGCTGCTCTTTAAATATATATGAAGAGTATATAGCATATATGAAGAGTATTTTGCACAACCCCGAGAAATACTCAAGTGAGTATTTCTCACTCAAGTGAGTATTTTCTCAAGTGAGAATACTCAAGCTCAATTCTTTATTGAACTCAGAACTATCACAAATTGACTCCTTACAAACTGAATGAAAATTAAAGTGACTTTTTCAAATCCTTACATTTAAACATGCTGGAACTGACGAAAAAATGTAAGTGGAAAAACAATGATTTTCAGAAGCTAAAATGTTTTAATGACTAGGCCCTTATTAAATTTTTAGAAACACCTATTTTTTATTGAAATAACTCTTGCTCCACTAAGAGATTTCAATTCAAAGCAAACATATTTCATGTTTAACCAATTTTAATGTTTTGTTTTTCAGTCTGTTCCCTTTAACTAAACTGCACACTGCCATAAGAAAATAAAGAAGACTTTCTGAATATTAATTATAGTTCTCTTAAAGTCTCCTAGGTCATTAAACTATGATTAGCCAAAGGCTTTTCTTAGGTGGAATGTATAATACACCATAATACACACCAAATATAGAGAACCATTTAAAAGAAGTCTATAATGATTACCTTACTGGGATTCAGTTAATGAGAAAAATCCCTCTCTGTTGGTTCTGTGACATGAGTGAACAGTTCAATTCCCAAAGAAGCACAGCATGACAAACAAAATTCACATACTGCAGGGTCTGCAGGCTGGTAAGAAGCACAGGGGTATTCCTGCTCAGTACATTACCTAAAGTCCCCTCTTTCTAACTTATTTTTATCAGATTACTTTAAATTAGTTTTGTGCCTTGGTTTATTAAAAAATGAATCTTGTTTCCATCGCAATAAATTTGTTTTTACCAACTTGAAATAAATGGATGTATTAAAACATTTCCAAAAATGGATTTCCATTGCAGCTTGGATGTAAGCAAGCATCAGGTAAATCTGTCCATGAAGAAATGGGATATGCAAACTTACATCACATATTTAGTATTGCCAAACTCTCCTTTTGGGCGTTAGCTATAGTTCCAGTTAGAAATAAATGTAACCACAATAGCCAGTTTGTAGTTTTAAGGGACTTGTTGTTGTTATACTCAGTTAAGACCATCAGGAAATGAGGAGATATATCACCCGATCTCCAGGGAATTCTTCCACCCATAAATGCTCTGAGACTATCTCACTTTCATGGAAGTCAGACTGCAGCAACCTCTCAAACAGCTTAATATATGTGATGACATATAACCAATTCATGAAATTCTAGCGCTGTCTTTTTATACAATGGTATAAAGGGGAACAACCCACACCCTCACACCTCACAGGCAAAAAGGGGGGAAGGAGAGGAGGGGATGGGAGAGGAGAGGAAGGGAGTGGAGAAGGGAGAGGTATCTGCAGGTTCTTCTCTCTCAAGAAAATAAAGGATGAATAAGGAGCTACTGTCCAAGCTCAAACATAGAATCAAAGCATGTAAAGAGATGCAAGCAGTGTAGGCTAACTCCGAGGAAATATAGACACTGTTTGAGCATGCAGGGATGGGGATAGAAGAGCCAAAGCCCACATGCAGCTGAACTGGACTAGAGACATGAAGGTCATCAGGAAAGGCTTCTGTAGGTACATATCAGCAGCAAATGGAAAATTAGAGAAAATACAGAGCCACTGCTGAATCAACTGGGGGACCGTGTCACAAAGAACATGGAAAACCTGACGGTCTCAATGTCTTCTTCACCTCAGCCTGTACCAGTAAGATCAGCCTTCAGGAATCCCAGGCTCCTGAGACCTGCAGGACATTCTGGAACCAGGAAGAACTACACTCAGGGAATAGGATCTGGCTGGGAAACAGTTAAACAAACTGGACACATATGGGGACATAGCAATGGGATCCACCCATGAGTGCCCAGAGAGCTGACTGGTGTCACTGCAAGGCCACTCAGTTGTCATGAAAAGGTCATGACAAAGCGGGGAGATTCCTGAAAATTAGGAGAAAGCACTACAAGGGTGTCAGTGACATCTCCAGGAAGGGCAAAAAGTGAATCCAGAGAACCACAGACCAGTCAGCCTCACCAGCATCCCTGTAAACATGACGGAGCATGTAGCATGGAAATGGCTTTCAGTATTACAGACAGGAAAGTGACTGTGAGTAGCCAGCACAGATTTATGAAGGGGAAATCACTTTTAACCAACCCAGTAACCTTCTACAATAAGAGAATGGGATCAGTGGAAACAGGGACAGCAGTAATAGTTTTTATCTTGATTTTAGCAAAGCTTTCAGCACTGTCTCCCATTACACATTCACAGATCAACTGATGAAGTACAAACCAGACAAATGTATGGTAAGTGAGAAGGACTGAAAACTGGCTGACCTGCTGGGCTCAAATGGTTGTGATCAATGGCACACAGTCCAGCTGGAAGCCAGTCACTAGTAGTGTACGCTAGGCATCAATACTATGTCCCCTGCAGTTTAACCTGTTTGAAATAACTGATCATCATTACGGATGATCCAAAAAAGGGGGGAGTAGCTGATGCACCAGACAGTTGTGCTACCATTCAAAGGGACATCAACAAGCAGGATAAATGGGCTGACAGGAACCTTGTGAAGTTCAACACAGAGAAGTGCAAAGTCCTGGAGAGGGAATAACCTGCACAAGGAAGAACAACCCCACACACCACTACAGGCTAGGACTGACTGGCTGGAAGGCTGCTTTGCAGAACAGGTCCTGAAGGTCCTGGCGGACAGGCAGCTGAACCTGAGCCAGCAACATCCCCCTCAGCAAAGACAGCATCCTTCGCTGCATCAGCAGGAGTGCTGTCAGCAGGTTGGAGGAGGTGATCTTTAACCCCCTCTGCTCAGTGCTGGGGAGACTTGTCTGCGGTGCTGGGTCCAGATCTCGTCTCCCCAGTACAAAAAAGACAGGGACATGTTGGAGTGAGTGCAGCAAAGGGCCAATGAAGATTTATGATCATATGAGAAGAGGCAGAGGTAAATGGGACTGTGTCTCAAGAGAAATTTAGCAAATTGTGTAAGTACCTAATGGAAGGAATAAAGTTGATGGAGCCAGACTGTTCTCCATGGTGCCCGCCAGGAGAAGAGGTAAATGGGTACAAATTGAAAAACAGGAAATTCCGCTTAGGTGTGTTTTGATTCCACAATATAAATAAATAAATAAATAAAACAACCAACCACAACAACAAAAAACGCCAAGACCCCTTTTTCTTTTCTTCATCTTACTTTTGCTACCACTGTGAGGTGGTCAAGCACAGGAAGGCAGGTGTGAATATCCCTGAAGATATTCAAACCCTGACAGGAGACAGTCTTAAGTAACTGGGTCGGACTAGATGATCTCTAGATGTTCCTTCCAATCTCAGTGATTGATAGAATTCATCTAATCATTTTGTAAACAGAAACACAACTCTTTCACTGCAAGCCAATAGATACTTAATTCTTTTTTTCCATCCAGAAGTGGCACAACTCTGTCACAATATTTGGATTTTATCATAAAGAAGGCATTACAATAGGCACTCATTTGAATATATATTTTTAAGGAGTTCTATCATATCTGTTTTCTCTGGAAAATTAGACAATACATTATGTTAGAGAAAATTGGAAAAAAATAAACATTTTAATGGATGTAGCAGAATAACAGATGATTGTGTATAAAGCAGATATTATCAGACAGACTAAATTATAACTCATCTCACACTTCTGCCATAGCTATTTTGAACAACTACTGAGTTCAATAAAGATCATATCCAGCTGCTAATCACTATGTCACCACTCTGTGTTGAATCCCCCTGCATGCACATGCACACACACAAACACTGCAACGTGATTTAAGTTTCAGCTAATTATAGCTCGGAACAGTTTGAGAAACAGCAACTACATACAGGTAATTGCATCTTCAACAGAGAATCATTATAAGTTACTAGATGCCTGCAAAGCACAGGTGGTTAGTGCAGGTGTCCTGGACTACAGAAAGCAAAATTCAAACAAAACAGTCAGATCAATAGAGACACAGACATATAACGCTTATACATGCAGGAAATATATATATATATTCACTAACTCTTCAGGCTGAAAACATGAAGATTTATAGGCAGAATAACTCTCAGAACTACTAGTTACAATTAACAAAAGTATACCTTCTCTGTAACAGTACTTGAACTCATTCTACTAACTGCAAGGAATACATAATTAATGTCAGGGATGTAACTTACCCTTGTCAATTCTAAAAATGAAGATTGGTAAATGATTGCAATAAATAAACACTGAAGTTCTGGTGTTGTTATGGAACACAGAAAGGCTGAGAGCAAAATTTTTTTTTCATGTTTTGTAGTACATGAAGAAGTTAGGAGGAAACAACATGGAAAGAAAAACCTGGACAAAATCACAAAAGAAACCTGAGGAAACGTATCTCCAAACTGATACATCATGACAGGAAATACAACTACAAAACACCACAGGATATTGAAAATATGTATTTTTTCCCCAAAACTGCAAATTGGCCAGCTTGTTTTTCTTCATTATAAACAGTAATTATGAGTCAGACTCTGCCGCTCGTCTCAATTCTTCTTTATGCTGAGTAGCATTTGTTGCAAAAACTAGGCCTCACAAGTAGCCTCTCTATGAAAAAAATGTTCTCAAACTCAGGATGCCAAATAGTAATCAAGAATATTTTGATCCTTTTCTAAAGAAGCTCAATGCCCTGCATCTTACTATAAGAACATCTACTCAAATACATATTTGAGTATGTATTATGTTATGTTATGTTAGTTATGCCCATAAAAAGAAGAAACTTCGGTTCCCCCAAACCACTTAACAATGTGGCACATCTCTCGGGAGCTTACAGAGCACACAAACAGAAAAGGCTGTAATACTTTTTATTGATTTTGTGTGTGTGTGTGTGTGTGTGTGTGTGTGTGTGTTTGTTTTGACCATGTTAACATACCAGCTTTATCTTTTTCAGTAGCTGTCTAAAATAGCAAGAACAAGAACAGAGATGACAAAGTACTTACAATAGAGTCTTGACATGATAGTAAGAAAAAAACAATTAGCAAGTGAACTTTGCTTTGCTAGCTGGGCTCTAGAAGTATTTGTGCTGATGACTCCTAGTGACATAAAAGACTTGGTTAACATAAAAATTAGTCGTCTGCACTGGCTTCATTTTATGGAAGGGACTGTAATTAGCTTTGATGTCAGTCATACAATCAAATTTGATCCAACTTCTATGTAAGATTTTATAAAATCAGGTAGCGAACAGCAGAAAACAGATGTTCCACTCTGAATTCCTGACACAAGGGCACTGTGTGTCAAACCACGGGACCAAAGGATAGAGAACTGGTGGGAAGAAATTCTGCACTTAGTGAAGTTGATGTACTTTGCCACTGATTTCCCTGGGGTCGGGATTTCATTCTCAAACAGGGAACTGCAAAATGGAATGGCACAGTGATTTACAGACTGTGCCAGGAGAAGTGGTATGTGTTCTTCCACCAGGAGTATGAAAAGAATACTCAGGACTAACAGAGAAATCTGAAATATAAACAATGGTAGCTAACGAACAAATGGGAAAAGGAAGGAGGCTAGTGCTTGTGATTTTTAGACATGTAATCAGAGCCCTATCGCAACAGGATTAAGACAGCAGCAGAGAACAAATACAGATGATATGTTATTAGCATAATTCTGAATTTAGTTTCTTTTCTGTAAATGCTGTGTTGGAGTTTAAGCCATTAAGGAGGAACAGGAAAAATTCTGTATTTATCTGACAAATTTATAAAATGAGTTTCTTTAAAGAAATGCCTGACACTGATAGCAGCCTCTAACAATGTCTATGGAAACAGCAGTTAGGACAACAGTAAATCCACATAAAAATATATTTTATGTATGTTTTTTGTGTGTTTACAAAAACACATACATACTACTTGCATTATATAAATAAACTAGTATATAAAAGCTTACAAAATACACATTTAAAATAGATATAAGCATAAGGCTGTTCTTTCAACACTGTGCTACTTAACAAGGAAGGGCTCTTTCAACAGAAATAGAGGCAGATGAAGAGCTATCCAATAGACAGAATCTCCTCAAATGAAAATTAGCCATGTCCACATAAACAGGACTACACCTAAGTGATAGTATAGACAGAAAAAAAAAAGTGCCAACAGACTCTGATAGATGTAAGCCAAAAACACACAAAAAAAATGTTTCATATGAAACATAGCTCAAAATCACTGACAAAACTGAAGAGCCTGAGCTATGTACTAGAAACAGTGAGTTATTACTGGTAATGACAGTGGTGCTTGCAGCAGACAATCAGTGTAAGATCTGACTGCCAGTGCACCTGCAAATGTTAAGTACTACTTTCTGTGAGACTGCTAAAATGTCTTCCTTAAATAATCTTTACACGTCCTCACAGCACGTCCTTTTCACTTAGTTTACCATCTTTGCTGCATCCTAAATTTGTTATTGGTTCCTGTATGTGCTTCCAGCTACTTATACCTGCCTTTTCATGAAAGCAGATGCAAAAAGTACAGTGAATTTTTCTAACAACAACAAAATCTAAACAGAAATTTAGTTTTTATCAGCTTGCTCACACGATAACAAACCAAACTACCCCATGAGCTAGTTGGAAGCCAATGGTTCCAGAACCAGGGATTTGATTTACAAGATGGAACCCTGAGTTTTGAAAGTGACAACTCAGTTACTGGGCTGCTCCCCGAGATCTCACTACCTAGACTGGAAGGAAAGTGGGAAGCAGAAGTCCCACCTGGTTTTCTGGACGCTTGACTGCAGAGAAGGTGAAGGGACAGGAGATGCTTCCCTGATTTCCCAAATTAGCTAGTTAGTGGGCTGAGAAGTGCTTTGTTAGTTGGAGAATATTACACCTGTCAATAAATATCAAACTGTTTAACAGATGAAATATATTAAACTTGTCAACAAATCTGTTTAGTCTGCCATCGTGATTACAGAAGGTGCAGTCTGATACAAGCAAAAATTCTGGCTAATTCAGAGAGCAGCTGTGTGACTTCTTTGTTTACAGCCCTACTGCAGCATGCCAGGTTAATCCAGACTTCCATTTCTGTAACTGTAATTTTGCAAAAAAACTCCTGGGCAGACAGGTATTTATGTGCCCGATTTGCAGGCTCCTGCAATGCACATATAAGCCCTTCTGTCTACAGGGGTTTCAGCAAGATTTATGTAGGTAGCAACCAAACAGATTTAGCGGTCTGTCTGAACACGTTACACGGTATAATCGATGCCCAACATATATTTAGGCACCATATTGGTCCTACAGATAGGCAGGAAAAAATGTCTATTATTTCAGAAAGTTTGATCCTGAATGTCAACATTTAAAGCAGCAATACCACAGAATGTTCACACAGATGTATAATTTTCTATTATTAAAAAAATACATCTCTCTGCCTATTATAAAACATTTATACAACCCATTAACTTTGCATGATCCTTGAAAGACTATAAAAGGACAAAGTCTCTTCCTGGAAGATTTTAAAATCTAAGTTAGGCAAAGATGAGTTAGAATATGCTTAAAACAGACAAAAGGGAGGGATTTAGAAAACATTAATCCAAAGTGTGACTGTATTAGGGACAAAAATTTATTTTTGTTTTTCATTGTACAGAGCAATTTAAGGTAGGATATGAGAGATGAGATGGGAAGGAAAACCATGAATGGAACCAAGGAGGAAGAAGCAGGTTGATAAACAAAAACAGGACTCTCAGAGAACATTATTTTGAAAGGGAATACCACAAATACCTACAATAGAAGATATTCTGAAGAAACAAATACAGTCAGACCAACAGAAAAGGCAACACAGCCTGAAAAGTTCAAACAAAAATTAAAAGCCCTCAAAATTTATGATGCTTTTTCTCCTGCTACAGGAAGCTGTAGTTGAAAAGCTGGTATTTTTCATAGATATTACTGTAAATTTACTCTTCTGAAAAAAAAAAAGAAAAAGAAAAAAAGAAAAAAAACCCACAGCATCATGGTTATCATGCCAGGATAGTACAGAAACAATTCCTTGGTTCAAAAAGAGGTCTCTTTTTTTGTGTCAGTGAGGCAAGCGAGATGGTAACAGGCCCGGGCAGCAAAGGGCAAAATAGGATAAGGAGAGCATTCCTATTTTCTTCAGGCAAGGCTGAAGCTAAATGCTTCGACATATGTCCTTTCTGATATACTGATTTCACCTACCACCCTAAGAGCCTTACCATGGCAAACACTTTTACAATAACCACCTGAAAAGCCATCAAGCCAGTCATTATGATGTTTGTTTTAAGCAAGTTCTAATATTTAGCAGAGCCACTGGTGTTTGAGATTGTGGTGGGGTCAAAGGCTACCCCTATAGAGACAAAGCACCCCAACTGACCAGTCATGCCTCTTAGCCATCTCAGTTCCTATGCCTAACATATTTTTTATGTCGTCAGCAAGGGACCATTCCCATATCAATGATTTTGTGAGCACTGAGAATAAGGAAGATGGGCAAAGAGAAGAGAACTATGGCCTTCAAATGCTAAAACACCATTCTGAATGCAGCCCAGGGCACCAGTGACAGGAGCAAAAGACAAAAACTATGAAAAGTATTATGTCTAATGCACTGACCAAGAAGTGAAATGATTGAAACTACTGTGGTTTTTTTTTTTTTTTTTTGGTGCATTGCAAAAGCACTTGATGACAAGTTGATTCCTGTTCACTTGCATGGAAAAAGCATAACTGATTGAGTCAAGATATCAAAAAAATAAAAATAAAAATAAATCTTCATCAGTTCTCATTACAGAAGATGGGCTGCATTTTCAAAAAAAGATAATCGGTATTTTTAGTAGTAATGGGCCTTGATTTTTCCTAAATTCCCAGAATATATCATTCCCAAATTTGGGCTTCAAGCAAATCTGCCTTGTATGCAGCCTCTTAAATTACAGTGTTTCATGTTTACCAAACTTTATTCATACAAATATACACAAAACTAGGAAGAGTTTTAAACACGAAAGAGACCTAAACTTCAAAATTTGCCATTGACTTTGCACAGAGTTCACATATCAAGTTCATCCACCATAAATGAATGACTTCTAGGTGGATTTTTTTGACAGTGGACTTATCCACATACCTTGTTAAAATCAAAGAAACCCTGTAACACAGACCTTCTGAAACATGCTGCTTATTTCACTGGACTCAGCACAAACAGGCTGATAAATCAGGACACAGGACAACAGCATTTGCATTTAATTACCCTGCAGAAAACTAGAGAATTAGAGTAACTATTCCTCAGTCACCGACCGGATTAAGCCCATGAGGGAGTGGTTTATTTATTATGTTTTAAGGTATGAATATTAGATCTTGACATGCAGCTAAAAGGTCAGGTTTTAATTTTACAAATGAAAATAATTAATATGTAAACCATCTACTTCTAACAATGCAAGACAAAACATAGATTACTGTAAAACAGATTTTTCTCCTACCAATGACTCATAAATCACAGAGCATTTGTTCCTGTCTGAATATATATTTATTAGCACCACATGTAGGTGGAACATTATGGCAAGTCTATAGTTGCAGAGAAGCATACTAAGTTGTACAATGACTTCCTAGAAGTGAATATACTTTCAGTATATTTTTAGCAATGTTACATATTCTTAATTACATAGAAGAACTATTATATAGGTAGTCCAGATCTCTGAGCTGCAAAATCCCATAACTAGGTAGGAAGTAGGAGAGAGGGAAGGTACAATATTAATAAAGAATTCAATACAATAGTTTAGACATGACATTATTTCAATTGGTTGCATTAATAGTATAAGGGATATTTTTGCAATGGAGGTTTACATGTACTTTAAAGAAGTTGTTTGTAATAATAAGAATAAGCAAGTGGCAGATATGCATAAAATGGGGGGGGAGGCAACTTAATTAACATATAACGGACAACTCTCCGAGTCCAAAACACTGTAGGCATGTAACAAAGTCCTATAATATTAACCACGGGAATTATAGCTCCTAATACCGAAAAGGACTTTTAAATTTAACCTTTCTGCAAAGGATCAAACAATCTCATCCCAAAGTGTTTGCCTTTACCAGCTAACCTCTATCTACTGTTTCCGTGAGAGCTTTCATACACTGGATTTACCCCTTTTATCTATCTGTAAGTTTTTATGTATTCAGATAAGCTTTGCTCATGACACACATACAGGTGATCTAAACTCAGTTCTAAATTGAGCTTTTCATTTATCTAATCTGCACAGCACATCATTTGGAAGAGGAAAAAAAAAAAAAATGAACTTTTCCTTTTTGAACAGTAATGCCTTACCAGCGAGCTAACAAGTTGTAGCAGTCATTAGCTTAAGAATCAATTATTCAGTAAATTTATTTCAAAGCATGCATATTGTCTAAAAAGACAAAATATAATCCTGAATATTTATATCATACCAGAGGAGACATCTCTGGTGGATCTTCACCTGGAATATGTATTCCACAGTACATCTCAGTGCTTCCCCCTGTAAAATCTGCATGCCTCAGTTCTTGAAACACGTATCTTAAACACCCTAGTCACACAGAGATAAACCTGCTTCTTACATCCAGCAATGCTGTCTGGGTACTTCTTCAAGCTGTCTACAACCAATGGGGTTTCAAAATGTCTCCCAGAGTCTTGCTGTACACCAGAAAGCCCTGAACTGCCAGCAGCAGCTCCCAGGACCACTCCTGCTGCCTCTGGCCCTGAGCCGCCAGCCCTCCAGCTGGACCCTGCAGCACAAAACAGGGCGGGCAGCAGGATTGTGGCTTACAATCTTTCAGGCAGTACCTGCAGAAACTCAACACATCTCTGAAGTGGGGGAATACCTTGCTTTTACTCAGTTACCTCAATCATCTATAACTTGATTAATATGGAATGTAACACATATTCAATTACAAGATTTCCATCAAGTAACACTTCTAAGTGTTTATAAAGGATACGGGTGGAGAAATGAAAGCAGAACTGTACTTAAACCACTTTTACTAGGAGTTACCTCAAAAAAACTTTCTGCTCCTCATATAGTTACATTGTCCCACAACAGCCCACCGTTTTTCTGGAAAAGCAGTAACATGTTTCAAGTTTTGTGCCACCCTTAACTACCATAAAGCCTGCCAGAAAGCTCATCCACAGGAAAATTCATCTTCCAGAGCACTCCCATTAGATGACACCATTGGTAATGCTCCTCTCATCCAACTGCCTTTGGGTGAAGAATGAGTTCCTGTGGCAGATCATCCCTTTGAGATTTCTTTTCCTTTGAGAGGGTTCATAGATTTCATCTTTCATTCTTAAGTTTTTCTCAGCCTGATACCTATTCAAAAGAGTCTGGCTAATCCTAAAACTAAAACAAGGATTGTTTCCCTTCCTTTGGAAAGGCTGGTGCCTGAGGACTGAAATGCAAGGGGATTCTACCACTTCTCATCTCCAAGAACTCTGGGGTGAAGGATGCTGAGAAATGGAGGAGCCTATTTATGACAATCGGGTAAGCAAAGGAGAAGCAAATGGAAAGAACCAATAAGCAAGTCTAAAGCACAGTGGCTTTGAATGTATTGCAATGTGTTTGAAAGGCATTTCTATTAGAGAGTGGAAGAGTTTTGTGTTGATGGTAATATACAGTTCAAGTACCTGTCTGGGATAAATGGTCACACTGATCTTTGTCGATAGTTTCCAGCGTTGCAGTAAAAAGGGTAGAGAAAAGAACAAGACATTTTGGAAAAAATTTTGCTCTGTCTTTAGCATAAGAGTTTATTGAAAAGTAGGAGATAGAGTAGTAGTTATGCACGATGAGACCGCATGGATATTTTTCAGTGCTACATTTTCTCCTCTAAAACATAACAAAAGTTACTGGCTGTACTGGGTCTGGCTGGGATGGAGGCTGGGGTGGACAAAAGGCTGGGAGGAAACACAGCCAGCACAGCTGACCCCAGCTGAGCAAAAGCCAACTTCATTTCATAAAACATCATCTTTGGCAGGAAAACCAGGTGGGCAGATTTTCCAGAGTAGCCACTGCTCAGAGACTAGCTAGGTACTGGTCTGCTGCTGATGTGTGTGATTGCTCTTTCAGCAGTTAGGTTTTCTTTTTTTCTCCCCACACCCCACCCCTTCTCACATTAAACTGTCTTCATCTTTACCCCTGTGTTTTTCTCACTTCTGCACTTCTGATTCCCTCCCCTGTCCCACTGTGGGGGAGCAACTGGCTGGTGGGTGCATAATTGCTGGCTGGGGTCAATTCACCACACTAGAAAAATGCTGAAGTTGGGTAGAACAGATAGCACAGAGAAGAAAGAGATGAGGTGAAAAAATAGGGAGAAAAGCAGCAGGAAGCACAGCCAGCAGGAGAGATAAAGGCACAGCTAGTAGGTGCAGGGAGTGGGGGGAAAAGTTGTGTGAAGCATGGACAGAGGGATGAGAGGCAGAGTAATGAGTAGCACAGAACAGCAAGCAGAGGGGCTGGCAGCGTGAAAGGCAGCAAAATCAGTACCAGGTGAGATCAATACACCAACTCAGCTTAAATGCAGCCTTACTACCCATCAAGACTTCAAAAATCTTGAACAGTGAGTGCCAATTATTACAGGAGAGAAAAAGCAACTAGCTGACCTGACTGTTGCTTCCCCTGAAGAAAACAGTAAATTATTATTGGTATAGTTATGCTTTAAAAAATAAGTACCAGTATTGTGTTTACTTACTTTGAGTTCTCGTGTTTCCATGTAATATAAATGTGTTTTTAGACATTTGATTTCCATTTCATAGGTGCTTGATATCCTTCACTGCAGAATGCATTTTTCACTACAATTACATCTTGTATCAACTTCTAAATTAAAAAAAAAAGACTCTCACACCTAAAAAAGATAATTGTGTAGTTCTTTAACAGTGAAGACCTGACACTAATTACTAATTTTAATATATATATATTTTTAATTAATTTTGTGTGTGTGTGTGTGCCTGATCTCCAATCTCTTCCTTTTTGGTATACCACAAAAGCAACCTCTCTATAAAACTTATCTTTCTATTAATATCACAGCCTATTAATTAACCTGTCATGTTGTTAGGTTGCAGTTGTCAGTTACTTAACACAAGTGTATCTCACATCATGACTTTAATTAAATGTGGTGTTATTTTACACCAATGTCATTTCCTCCTAATATAAGTTTTCTTAAAAATGATAAAGTCAAGGAATTTCACAGTACAGTGTAGGAATCGTTGCCATCCATAGGTTAAGGAAAAGCAGTGCTTTACAGCAAAGTAGCTAAAATTGGAAAACACAAGGTAAAGACATCTGACAATTTCTTTGTAGATTTGTTGCATAACACCCAGACTTAGAAGGTTTGGTCTAGTTACACTCAAATATCCCATGCAATGTATCTATTTATGTAGGTGACTACAGAAAGTCATGGTATCTAAAATAACTGTCACACCAAACATAAGGAAAGAAGTATTCTCTTATTATCCAAGGTTAAAAGGCACCCTAATAGGAAAGACCAAAGTACCAAGCAAAAAGAAGGGTATAATTTTGTGGCTTGGAGTAACACACAAGTCAGAATTTCACAACATCTACAGGAACAGAGATCTTTCTACCTAAACACCTCAAAACAAATAAAGTTCTATACATATTAGTTGACCACAAAATAATTCAGCTCAAGGTCTGTTCACAACAGAGGCAAAAAAGGGGTAATGTTAGTAGAAGACCATTCCTATTTAATAGCTCCCAGCAGCCTCATACCCAAGGCAATTGCCTGCTTTGTTTCTATCATTGGCCAGTTCTGGAAACTGTGATACAGTTATGCAAAAGGCAAAAAATCCTTGGATATATCTAGCAAAGCTTTCCTAGCAGACCTATGTCCACCAGAGGCATATGACTGCTAGATGGAAAATCCCATTTGGAATGCTGCATATACTTCTGTCACAGGTTAATCTTTCTAGAATTTATACTGACAGAGGTGCAGATGAGAGCAAGTAGACCAATAAAAAATTAAAGGAACTTGGCTTGATTAACCACACCAAAGGCCAAGAAGGGAATAGAACCATTCCCTGCAAATAAATCAGGATGCAAATACCAGGGAGAAAGAGATAACTCAGCTAAACAAAGAAGCTGGCAGAAGAAGCTCTGAATAAATCAAGTTGGTTACTTGAAAAAAGCTCCCAATCGTTGATGGTGTGAGGATCTGAAACGGCCTCCCATTAGATGTGGTGGGACACAGGCCAACTGCTGACAAGCCTGGTCATTTATTCAATCACAGGACATGGCTCCTTGTGCAGTGTCTGCAGACTCAACAAGTTGGGCTCGTTGTGGTCTCCTGGTCATACAAGAAGGGTTACATCTTTCCTCTGAGATCATCTAGCTTTTTTCTTGTTTGTTCATGACAAAAATAAATATACATATAAAAAATGTGTATATATTTTTTATATATTTATTTATAAATATATAAAGAAAATTGCTATGTATGTCTCTCACTAACCTTTCCACAATGCTTTAGTTTCTACTACCGTCATACAGCCATTTCTGAGACCTAACATTACAAGTCTCTCACTGCCTTGGCACTGCAGAAGTTCCCGCACCACTCAATTAAAACTCCTGCTATTTGCTGTGCAGAACAACACCCCGCACTACTTACTCCAACATAGAAACTAACAAGAAGCTATAGGGAATCCAGCAGCAGGGGGTGGCTGATCAAGAGGAACTTCCAAAGAGCACCAAATATCTTAATAAATAGCAGCATCTACCACCTTCCATTTTGGAGACGCCAGCAGGGAAAGTGCCCAGAAGAAGCTGGGGTGTTCTTCCCTACCACAGCTATTTTAGCTGTATGGATTTACCTTTAGCAATAATTGACTGCAAAAAAGACCACCTCTGCGGAGCCTCAGGTAAAACCCATCCACCCATTTTCCTTCCATCCTGCAGCAGCTACTTCAGCTGGCCTATCGATACAATAATACAGTAATGCAGACAGTTAACTCAGGAGACCAAAAGAAAGAATAAATACAACTTTTCATTGATGCTACAAATCCCAAAGTAATATCCTAAACTACCTACTTACAGTGCTTTAGTCCATACTTCTGAGTACAACTTGAAAAATGGTTCTGTTTATTTTATCTTATCACATTAGCCTGGTATTACTTTTTGCTCATAACCATTCAGACATATTTGGCATTTAACATATGCTATTTTGGAAAGATTCTAATCTGTTAAATAAGTTTTAGGCTTATCTGACAAGGCATTTTTCTTGCATATTGCTATCTGCAGATGGTGAGATGAAAGATTAAAAAAAAAAAAAGCCAGAGTCTCTCCCTTCCCTACAAGCAGTTCCCACTCCACAAATCTTAGCAGTTATAAGGTAGCCTGTCAGACATTGCATAAAGGCTTTTGGACTTTAAATTGCCAATTTTCTGTTAAATCTCTTAGGAAATTTTATCTTAAAGTTGTAAGTATACAGAGGTATACAGAACTGAACTTTAAATTACAGTTCCAATTAGTTATTTAGGAGAAGGACGCTCTTCTTTAAAATGGAGGAGGAGAGGAAAAAAAAAAAAAAAAGAAAAAAGCCTCGGGATATTGTGACCGTCTCAAGCAGCAGGCAGCCCCAACACTTCTAGCAAATAGGCTTGTCAAAATCCCCTATCAGAAGCCCCTGCTGCTCTAGCAACAGCAAGTGCCAGCAGGCAGCTGTGTTCCCAGAGACTGCAAACATAAACCCAGGAGAAGACAACTAGGTAGTTCATTGTGGATGATGAAGGAAGCCAGACAGATGTACTCCCTAATAAACTACTACCGTGAACTGAGAGCTGCAGGGAGCTTAAGCTTCTATGTTTTTATTTGCATAATGGCCAGCGTAAGTTCTCATTTCACGAAAGGAAATGAACTTCCCTGCCTGGAGCCACCATAGTCTGAATCAATCACCCCATCAGGCATGTGGCACAGTCCACTTAATATCATCACCCCTTCAGAAAAAAACATATCCTGACAGGAGCTCGAGAGAACTCAGCAGTAGAGCAGATGGACTTGCTATAGATAGCTAAAGACTTGCTGAGGTGTTAACAAAATTGGTCAGGTTCTTTGGAAATTGGGACATTAAAAGCACACCTGAGTTCTGCCTATTTATCCAGCATCTTACTTAACTGTACCAAAGCACATCTGGCTTAGGCACATCTCCAACTACATTAAGAATGTGTACAGAAATAGATGTAGACAGTGTATTAACCTAGAATATCTCCTATTTCCAGAAACTGCTTGTGCTCTTAACTCAGAGTAAATACAAGATAGTAGATTTTTTTTTTTTAATTGAAGATTCTCTGTGTTCAACAAGAAATAAGAACATACATGTGTAATTCAGCCCTACATGGAGGTGCACTGAGACAGTCTAATTATTTTTCCTTTCCACCCCAGCTAAAGATCCCCAGCCTCACTCAGTGCAGAGTTAGAAGCAAATTTTAAGCATGGGTCACAGTAGCTGCAAAAAACAGTTATCTTCACTTTTTTTTTTTTTCTTCATTAGTAGGCCCTTGAAGCTCTGGCATTCTTCGTTCTTGTCAATTTCTCATGGAACTTCTTTGTCAATTTTTAATTAACTATCAGAAATAAAACGTCAAATTCACTGCTTTGGTACAGTCCTTTCTTTACTGAGCTTCATAATTAAGTATGGTAGATTATTCAGTTTTCTGTTTCTCAAGGTGATATCATTGGCACTCATTACTTCACAGCAATAATTATGTGAAACACCACATGATTCCAAAACAGACAGCACTATTTAACACATGGTGAACGATGCACGCAATGCATTGATAAGGAAACAATTTTCAAATACTCATTTCCAGACTTCAAAAAAATAAGGTTGTGATTCAATTATACTCATAAATTCTTAAAGTTACTTGGGGGCCAGGAGGGGGAAGTGTTCATTGATTTGTGCTGTGAAAATACCATGCCTGAGGAAGATCTGCTAACAATGGGAGTTGTACTGCAAGTATATATTGCGAGGGCATGGTCTCAAAATGAGATGTTAAGCTGCATTTGAGGCTTATCCTCCTAATAGCTGTAAGACATTTCTAGTATCCAGAAGTCCTCAGCTAGGAGCAGACCTGTTTTGATTTGCTGCATCAGTGCCTAGGTGATTCAGGCCTGGCTGTCATTTTCCCCTTCCCTTCTGAACAAGCAGGAAATGCAGATTAGAAGAGAAAAATCTACCCACTAACAAAAGTAACACCCCTCCTAAGAAAGTATCCCTACATTTATGCTCAGGTCAGAATATTTACCCCTTGATATTAGTGGATGATGAAACTGCTAACCAGGCCTTAGGAGACACTACAGAGCCTTCAGACAAATTCTAAGAGACGCAGCAATAAAGGCCAAAAAAGACTCAAGCCCCACTAGATCCAAGCTTGCAGCATGAAACAATCACCAAATTTTATAAGTTTCAGGCAAAATAAAAGAATTGTTAGCGCCTGATCTGACTCAAAGTAAATCACAGCTGTGCTTTATGAACAATGAGTAACAGGTGACCCCAGCCAGCTCTGCACGTGCTTTCATTTGGTACCCAAAAGGGTCATTGTAACACAATTTGCAGGTAAAGGCTGTCACTGTTCAACTACAGACACAAATTCTCCTGGTTGAGGCAACAGTCTTAGCACATAAGCTTGTTATGTTCTAGGTGTCTGGTGGAAGAGAAAGAAACAAGCCTGAGGTTTCCAGAAGTTTTTTCTGCCTTTTGTATTCTCTGTCCCCTGTGTACACTGATAACAAAACGTACTGCTTCTCTCAGCTATTCCTCAGGCTCTTTTAATTCTGCTTTCTGCAACCACTATTAAACAGAATTAAAACAGACACAGTATAGTGAACTCTCGAAACAGGCATCATGTGTCCCTATCTCATAATTATCATCCTTCTTGCTACAGTAGCATCCCACATAATGTCTTATAAAGGTATCAGTTAAATCTTTTTGCCGTTTGAACAGTACAATTTTCAACATACTAAGTGTGACTGAAATAACTAGCTTTTTGGGAGGGGCGTAGGGGGGATAGTTTTGTTTTGTTTTAAATCTACCATGCTTAATTGATACTGTTCTATTAATTTTGGGAGGAGAGGGTTTTTCCCCTCCCCTCCCCCCCGAAATCGGGATCAACTGTTGCTAAACTGTTTATTCATCATCAAGAAGGCAAAGCAAATTTCAATTTATCTCCAATGAATCATGCTAATGAAAACTAGTGACTGATACTTTACACATCTTTAAATAGATATGTAAGAAAGAGTAGAAGAACAGTAGTTGGTAGCACAGAGTCTACGGAATGCATCAGACCTGAGGTATGGAATAGATACAGGAAACAGCAATGAAACACACTGCAACCTACACGACCGGAGGGAGGGTGTAAAGACTGTGGCCAAACAAAACAACTTTCTTATCTATAGTAAAGACTAAGCATTCATTTAAAGGAATTTACAGTCACTCTAAGATGCCAACCCTGTTGTTCAACTAGCAAATGCAAATCAGAAATTCTAAGCCATCAGAAAAGGCCAGGTATATACAATGATGTAGGAGCCTTGGCAAAGCCCCCTGTACTCAAGCTGAAAGGAAATGAATGCTTTTTGTTCCGGAAACTGCAGGAAATAAACCAGTAATTCCACCTTGCTTGCACTATTAATGGAACTTAGATAAAATATTAGAAGATCAAAATCTTAACTAAAGTGAATTTAGACTTCTGAAGAATCTTTTCAGATATTCGAAAGCAAGTTCCATGCTTCCCCTTTGATTTCAGAAGGTATTTTTTCAGATTGATGCCATAAAATGAAGTTTGGGGGTACACCTCTCCAGAATTTAGTGAGAAAGAACATTCATTTCTGTTTATAAGCTGGAATTCATTCCTTTAAAAGAAAAAGAAAATTTACTTAAAAGGAGTCTGGCACTTCAATAGAGAGTAAATGTATTAGTTCTTAGGAAAGAAATTCAACATCATGCTCCACTGCAGTATCTAAACATGACAAAGGATAATAATACAGGATCATACTGTAGAACCACTACAATCACAGTTTTCAAGTACGACATGTTCCCCCACCTGGAAGCATCCATCAAAACTGCTTTAATTATCTAAAAGTCATCATACAGTAAAGAAATTCTAGGAATGTTCTTGGACTATGCCTGGAACAGTTACATCAACACCTGCAATATTTAGAAAAGAATGTGAAGAGGGGATAGGTTCAGCCAAACAGAAAGCAGCAGTGCTCTATAATGAAATCGAGTATTATTTGCTCTGGAGGTTCCCCTGATTGTTTTTTGTTAGCTTGGTTTTTAGGCAGATGTACTTGTTACCAAACAAACAACAAATACGCAGAGTAAACCCTGAATGTTGATTAACTGCCTTTCCCTCTTTGCAAGTTTATATAAGCAACAGATGCCATCATCTATTACAAACACCACATGGCTTGTATCAGATGGTTTTACCACATCTTAAATTCCAGTATGCATTAATGTAAATGGAGGTATCAAGTGAACCGTTTACCATGGAATTCTTTTTGGAAGTTAGCAGAAACGTGAGCACTATAACAAAGTTTGTTATCAGAAATAAACTCTAAGTAGAAATTAGCTAAAGGGCAGTTTTGTGAGTTAATTATCCAATAGTGTACAGGAATACATATGTTACTATATTCTGTAACATACAATTATATATATTAACACATAATGTCTATGGCAATAAATAATTTATTAATAATAAACTATTTTATGAACTTACATTTTTTCTTTGGCTACCTTGTTGAGACCAAGTGGATCATGGTATCATTGCCCTTTAACTGATGCACAGATCTTGCCATGCATTCCTAATGGTATTGTTTTTTACACAGCCACCCCAGAGCTCTCAACCGGTATCTGTGCAGTGATATCTGCACTACAAATGAGTCACCCCTCCAATCTCCTTTCATTGCTAGCTTGGAAACGCAATTTACTTTGTTTGCTTTATACCTAGGCATCAGTATGGACAAAGTAGGATGTCTCTTAAATTTTTTTAAATATTATAAACTGCAGACATACATATACAAGAGATGAATCTCTTTTACCTGTGCAAGTTTTTCCATAATCTTTTCTGATCTTGGAGGAAACCATGAATGATATTCTAAAGTCACCCATCAAAAGAACAATAAAGATAAGAAATTGAAAACAGTTAAAAAGAAACTATGATTTTCAACATCCAACATAAACCAAACATTTGAGTTCACTTCAACATTGTGTTAATTCAAATGTATTTACCTGAATGCTCTTAAAATTAATTTGGTTGAAAAATACATGAATATAGCATCCAACTGTGAAAACACTGGACCTGTCTCTGAAATATAGGTATTGAGCATCTACCTTGTGCAGCTATTCAGTACAAGCCTTTTGATTGCCAAAACTCCAAGATAAATCTGATGCCACATAGGCTGTTTTGAATCTTACATTTTTTTCTGGTCAAGAATACTTCTACAATAAAAACGGCAAAAATAAACAATTTTTCATAATTTTAAAGGGATTTAAATGTAATTTGTCTCTATTATTGTAATTCTGATACCCTGCAGGGCATTTTGTGATCAGTAGCCTAAATTTAGATAGTTTCAAGTTTTTAATACATGTATGACAAAGTTACTGAAGAAATTAGGATGATCACTGTTTATATTTTAGTAAAAAGGCTACATTTATTAACTTAAAGATTGTGTACACCATCAAAAACCATTATCCTGTCTGGGCGACTCTCTACTTCTTTTTTCTCTTCCAGAAAAAAAAAAAAAAAAAAAAAGCTGAGATGGTGATGTTTAAAATGAGATATATTTCCCTACATTTCTTCTCAATAGTTTTTAAAAAATAGACACCAGGGAATTAAATCAATTTCAGTCTCTTAAATCAGTATAAGTGAATTATATTGATTTAGCTTAATTTACTAACAAGCTAAATTAAGGCACTCTAATTCAGGAGAATCAGGGTTGTACCGATTTAATAAAGTCAATTTAGAAACAGATTTAGTGAAAAATCAATGCAATTTGCATATATGTAGAAAAAAAAGTATGTTGGGAAGTATATGCTAAATAACATTAGGAAATGGTATCAAACATTCCGCTTCCAGCACTGATAGCAGGGCTTATTCCAGGAATTCAGAAGTTCACATAGGAAGTTCTATACAATAATTTGTATGAAGTTCTCTTTTTCCGTATTTTTACAGTCAGTAAAATGCAAGTGTGTGTGGTAAGGGATCACTTGGTACATTATGAAAAGAAATAAGTACTTCTGGCTGTGAAATACAGATTACGAAAGTATCACATTTAGCATCAGCAAATATAGAAAAGATCGATTCCCATCCATGTAACAAAGCACCAAAATGACATATCAGAAGCATTAAAACTATAGAAATTGGGTTTTGGAGATACATATATTTTAACTTACTCAGAAGAAACACAGATTATTTTTTTCTTTCTTATTCCAGTAAAATTAAACAATAACCACATGCAGTTCCTGTTACAGAAATGAACTTTTTCCCCACAATACTGAAAAGTAAGAGTTTCTGCTAAAAACAAAACTAAACAGAAACATTTTAGAGAGTTTTTGATGATATTAAGGAAAAAGATAACACTATCTTAAGAGCATCTTTTAATAGAAGCAGAGGAGCCTGTGAACTGAAATCAAAAGGGTTGTAAGAGCCTGTATAGTTGAGGAAGAGAAAATGGTGTATCTATGGTACTGTATGTCCTACTTGTCAACTGCAAGCACTAGTGAACATTTACCTAAAGTACCATTAACAACTGAAGTATGTTTGAGAACATACTCAACACCCTAAGGCTTGCTAAGAAGTCTGTCACCAAATTTTTAGCTATGAAGATATACATCCTAGCATCTAAAGTAAAGTGTTTAAAATCACTCAATGGTTGCTTGACATGTCTTTCCATTGTTTTCCATAGAATATATCTGCAGAGTGAGATGCCTGTTTCTAAGTAAGGGCAGCACGATCTGCCCTGATTTGGCTGAGGAGAAAATTTAAATGTGCTTTTCCACTGTTCTCATTAAGTTTCTCAACAGCACTTCTTCAAACATTTATGCAGAGTAACAACCACCAAAAAAAATAATAATAAAAAAAGCAACAAAAAAAAAACAACCAAACAAAAAAAACCAAGTTTAACGGTTTTAAACTAAAAGAGAGAGGATTTAGATTAGGTGCTAGGAGGAAATTATTTACTCAGAAGGTGGCGAGGCACAGGCTGCCCAGAGAAGCTGTGGATGCCCCATCCCTGGAGATGCTCAAGGCCAGGCTGGACAGGGCTTAGGGCAACCTGGTCTGATGGGAGGTGTTCCTGCCCATGGCAGGGGGGCTGGAACGGGGTGATCTTTAAGGTCCCTTCCAACCCAAACCATTCTGTGTTTCTACGATATGGTAAGTCTAGTCTCTCCCCCAGATAAAAATCCAAATGTACTTCCTTACAAAGTGAATGAGTTGCTATTTCCCAGCTCAGCTGAACCCTAACAAAATACTTGCTAATGTCCATGTGATTCAACTTTAACTACTGCAGATACACTTTCATTAATCCCTTTGCTTTGGCAACACAATAAATTGTCCAATCTCGATCAATGGATAAACATGTTTCAGTAAGCACTTACTAGCTTACAAATTGTCCATCCTTTAAAATTTAGAAGTTTGAAGGAAAGACCTTATAGTTTTCCTAGTAGGTTTATCTATGAAATACTTTTCCTACTAAGTTTTCTAGGAAATGCACTTGACCAATCATCTCCTCACTGAAGAAGATACTGTTTTTCTAAAAATGTTTTATAAAGAATTTAAGCCCTGATCTTCAGTGTCAGACTACATTTATTGATCTACTGTAAAAACAAAGAACAGAGAGCTAGTACAAGATTGCACAAAGTTCCAGAACAACTCGGCTGATACTGTATTTGAAAAGAACTCACTGTGCTTTCATATACTTCCACAGTAATGCAATGTTTCAGGTACATAAATAAACTATGGATTTTGATTTTGAAAGCATTTCTGTAGTTTCAAAACCTTTAAAAACTTTACTGAAGTATTCAGGAATAAGCATGTATCTGCACATTTCCAGCGTCTTCTGTGAAAATTCTCATTGCATGAATTATACCAATCAAGACCAGAGATAGACAAATCAAGAATAGTGAGGACACGGCTTTTTAAAGCCCTACACATTATTAGCATTTCTGGAATCTTTGGAAAGGATTAAAGCAGAATTTGGCTGTAAAAATCATTTAACATACCTACACACGAAAATGTGCTTATCAGGATGCTCACCAGCGAATCTTTTAAATTCAATGATGCTGTTCAAATTCTCTCTCTCTCTCTATATATATAAAATCTCCATGTCCCCGTATTCATGTCCATCCCTGCCATATCCAAAGGACAACACTTTTCATTACAGTCCCAAATAGTAGTGGGATTTCTTTGAAATTACTGACTTGCTGAATACTTAGAATATGATTAAGCATTTTGTTGAAGCAGGATATGCAACCAATTGCATTAATCGTATTAAGCTCACATAAAGCCTCTAAAAATACAGGATTTTCATGGCACTTCCATGATTAACAGTCTTACATAGAAAGTAGTAGTAACTCAGACATGTCTTGCACACTGCCAAAATATTTTAGAGAAAGTATTCCCTGACGAAAACAGTTTATAAAATAGTTTCATTGCTTTTGGATTATGACAGGGTTGAATGATTTACCTTCTTGGTTTATTTGGGCAGAGAGACAGGAGAACTTTGTTACAAGCAATGCTCTTCTTCTGGGAATACATTTGCTTTCTTTGATTTCTGTGTACAGAAGGGAAACCTCCTACAGACCCTCTTAAAGAAAGCAGAAAGTAGATTAGTATAAATTCAGAATGGATTACATATGA
>NW_028154160.1:5000-50663 GCF_964211835.1 Anser anser
AAGGCTCCCCCAGGGAGTTCAGGTGTACCCAAAGGCTTCCGCTGAGAGCACTTTTTGATGGCAGAAAGTGGCACCGTACGTGTTTTTTCGGGTCTAACTCGGGTTCAGCTTATTGTTGCGGTAAGGGTTATGTTTAGGGTTGTTAGGAAAGAGTGAAGACGCAGAGTCCTGTTGAGTGTGGGGTTGCATAAAGGCTCCCCCAGGGAGTTCAGGTGTACCCAAAGGCTTCCGCTGAGAGCACTTTTTGATGGCAGAAAGTGGCACCGTACGTGTTTTTTCGGGTCTAACTCGGGTTCAGCTTCTTGTTGCGGTTAGGGTTATGTTTAGGGTTGTTAGGAAAGAGTGAAGACGCAGAGTCCTGTTGAGTGTGGGGTTGCGTAAAGGCTCCCCCAGGGAGTTCAGGTGTACCCAAAGGCTTCCGCTGAGAGCACTTTTTGATGGCAGAAAGTGGCACCGTACGTGTTTTTTCGGGTCTAACTCGGGTTCAGCTTCTTGTTGCGGTTAGGGTTATGTTTAGGGTTGTTAGGAAAGAGTGAAGACGCAGAGTCCTGTTGAGTGTGGGGTTGCGTAAAGGCTCCCCCAGGGAGTTCAGGTGTACCCAAAGGCTTCCGCTCAGAGCACTTTTTGATGGCAGAAAGTGGCACCGTACGTGTTCTTTCGGGTCTAACTCGGGTTCAGCTTCTTGTTGCGGTTAGGGTTATGTTTAGGGTTGTTAGGAAAGAGTGAAGACGCAGAGTCCTGTTGAGTGTGGGGTTGCGTAAAGGCTCCCCCAGGGAGTTCAGGTGTACCCAAAGGCTTCCGCTGAGAGCACTTTTTGATGGCAGAAAGTGGCACCGTACGTGTTTTTTCGGGTCTAACTCGGGTTCAGCTTCTTGTTGCGGTTAGGGTTATGTTTAGGGTTGTTAGGAAAGAGTGAAGACGCAGAGTCCTGTTGAGTGTGGGGTTGCGTAAAGGCTCCCCCAGGGAGTTCAGGTGTACCCAAAGGCTTCCGCTGAGAGCACTTTTGGATGGCAGAAAGTGGCACCGTACGTGTTTTTTCGGGTCTAACTCGGGTTCAGCTTCTTGTTGCAGTTAGGGTTATGTTTAGGGTTGTTAGGAAAGAGTGAAGACGCAGAGTCCTGTTGAGTGTGGGGTTGCGTAAAGGCTCCCCCAGGGAGTTCAGGTGTACCCAAAGGCTTCCGCTGAGAGCACTTTTTGATGGCAGAAAGTGGCACCGTACGTGTTTTTTCGGGTCTAACTCGGGTTCAGCTTCTTGTTGCGGTTAGGGTTATGTTTAGGGTTGTTAGGAAAGAGTGAAGACGCAGAGTCCTGTTGAGTGTGGGGTTGCGTAAAGGCTCCCCCAGGGAGTTCAGGTGTACCCAAAGGCTTCCGCTGAGAGCACTTTTTGATGGCAGAAAGTGGCACCGTACGTGTTTTTTCGGGTCTAACTCAGGTTGAGCTTCTTGTTGTGGTTAGGGTTATGTTTAGGGTTGTTAGGAAAGAGTGAAGACGCAGAGTCCTGTTGAGTGTGGGGTTGCGTAAAGGCTCCCCCAGGGAGTTCAGGTGTACCCAAAGGCTTCCGCTGAGAGCACTTTTGGATGGCAGAAAGTGGCACCGTACGTGTTTTTTCGGGTCTAACTCGGGTTCAGCTTCTTGTTGCGGTTAGGGTTATGTTTAGGGTTGTTAGGAAAGAGTGAAGACGCAGAGTCCTGTTGAGTGTGGGGTTGCGTAAAGGCTCCCCCAGGGAGTTCAGGTGTACCCAAAGGCTTCCGCTGAGAGCACTTTTTGATGGCAGAAAGTGGCACCGTACGTGTTTTTTCGGGTCTAACTCGGGTTCAGCTTCTTGTTGCGGTTAGGGTTATGTTTAGGGTTGTTAGGAAAGAGTGAAGACGCAGAGTCCTGTTGAGTGTGGGGTTGCGTAAAGGCTCCCCCAGGGAGTTCAGGTGTACCCAAAGGCTTCCGCTGAGAGCACTTTTTGATGGCAGAAAGTGGCACCGTACGTGTTTTTTCGGGTCTAACTCGGGTTCAGCTTCTTGTTGCGGTTAGGGTTATGTTTAGGGTTGTTAGGAAAGAGTGAAGACGCAGAGTCCTGTTGAGTGTGGGGTTGCGTAAAGGCTCCCCCAGGGAGTTCAGGTGTACCCAAAGGCTTCCGCTGAGAGCACTTTCGGATGGCAGAAAGTGGCACCGTACGTGTTTTTTCGGGTCTAACTCGGGTTCAGCTTCTTGTTGCGGTTAGGGTTATGTTTAGGGTTGTTAGGAAAGAGTGAAGACGCAGAGTCCTGTTGAGTGTGGGGTTGCGTAAAGGCTCCCCCAGGGAGTTCAGGTGTACCCAAAGGCTTCCGCTGAGAGCACTTTTTGATGTCAGAAAGTGGCACCGTACGTGTTTTTTCGGGTTTAACTCGGGTTCAGCTTCTTGTTGCGGTTAGGGTTATGTTTAGGGTTGTTAGGAAAGAGTGAAGACGCAGAGTCCTGTTGAGTGTGGGGTTGCGTAAAGGCTCCCCCAGGGAGTTCAGGTGTACCCAAAGGCTTCCGCTGAGAGCACTTTTTGATGGCAGAAAGTGGCACCGTACGTGTTTTTTCGGGTCTAACTCGGGTTCAGCTTCTTGTTGCGGTTAGGGTTATGTTTAGGGTTGTTAGGAAAGAGTGAAGACGCAGAGTCCTGTTGAGTGTGGGGTTGCGTAAAGGCTCCCCCAGGGAGTTCAGGTGTACCCAAAGGCTTCCGCTGAGAGCACTTTTTAATGGCAGAAAGTGGCACCGTACGTGTTTTTTCGGGTCTAACTCGGGTTCAGCTTCTTGTTGCGGTTAGGGTTATGTTTAGGGTTGTTAGGAAAGAGTGAAGACGCAGAGTCCTGTTGAGTGTGGGGTTGCGTAAAGGCTCCCCCAGGGAGTTCAGGTGTACCCAAAGGCTTCCGCTGAGAGCACTTTTGGATGGCAGAAAGTGGCACCGTACGTGTTTTTTCGGGTCTAACTCGGGTTCAGCTTCTTGTTGCGGTTAGGGTTATGTTTAGGGTTGTTAGGAAAGAGTGAAGACGCAGAGTCCTGTTGAGTGTGGGGTTGCGTAAAGGCTCCCCCAGGGAGTTCAGGTGTACCCAAAGGCTTCCGCTGAGAGCACTTTTGGATGGCAGAAAGTGGCACCGTACGTGTTTTTTCGGGTCTAACTCGGGTTCAGCTTCTTGTTGCGGTTAGGGTTATGTTTAGGGTTGTTAGGAAAGAGTGAAGACGCAGAGTCCTGTTGAGTGTGGGGTTGCGTAAAGGCTCCCCCAGGGAGTTCAGGTGTACCCAAAGGCTTCCGCTGAGAGCACTTTTGGATGGCAGAAAGTGGCACCGTACGTGTTTTTTCGGGTCTAACTCGGGTTCAGCTTCTTGTTGCGGTTAGGGTTATGTTTAGGGTTGTTAGGAAAGAGTGAAGACGCAGAGTCCTGTTGAGTGTGGGGTTGCGTAAAGGCTCCCCCAGGGCGTTCAGGTGTACCCAAAGGCTTCCGCTGAGAGCACTTTTTGATGGCAGAAAGTGGCACCGTACGTGTTTTTTCGGGTCTAACTCGGGTTCAGCTTCTTGTTGCGGTTAGGGTTATGTTTAGGGTTGTTAGGAAAGAGTGAAGACGCAGAGTCCTGTTGAGTGTGGGGTTGCGTAAAGGCTCCCCCAGGGAGTTCAGGTGTACCCAAAGGCTTCCGCTGAGAGCACTTTTTGATGGCAGAAAGTGGCACCGTACGTGTTTTTTCGGGTCTAACTCGGGTTGAGCTTCTTGTTGCGGTTAGGGTTATGTTTAGGGTTGTTTGGAAAGAGTGAAGACGCAGAGTCCTGTTGAGTGTGGGGTTGCGTAAAGGCTCCCCCAGGGAGTTCAGGTGTACCCAAAGGCTTCCGCTGAGAGCACTTTTGGATGGCAGAAAGTGGCACCGTACGTCTTTTTTCGGGTCTAACTCGGGTTCAGCTTCTTGTTGCGGTTAGGGTTATGTTTAGGGTTGTTAGGAAAGAGTGAAGACGCAGAGTCCTGTTGAGTGTGGGGTTGCGTAAAGGCTCCCCCAGGGAGTTCAGGTGTACCCAAAGGCTTCCGCTGAGAGCACTTTTTGATGGCAGAAAGTGGCACCGTACGTGTTTTTTCGGGTCTAACTCGGGTTCAGCTTCTTGTTGCGGTTAGGGTTATGTTTAGGGTTGTTAGGAAAGAGTGAAGACGCAGAGTCCTGTTGAGTGTGGGGTTGCGTAAAGGCTCCCCCAGGGAGTTCAGGTGTACCCAAAGGCTTCCGCTGAGAGCACTTTTTGATGGCAGAAAGTGGCACCGTACGTGTTTTTTCGGGTCTAACTCGGGTTCAGCTTCTTGTTGCGGTTAGGGTTATGTTTAGGGTTGTTAGGAAAGAGTGAAGACACAGAGTCCTGTTGAGTGTGGGGTTGCGTAAAGGCTCCCCCAGGGAGTTCAGGTGTACCCAAAGGCTTCCGCTGAGAGCACTTTTTGATGGCAGAAAGTGGCACCGTACGTGTTTTTTCGGGTCTAACTCGGGTTCAGCTTCTTGTTGCGGTTAGGGTTATGTTTAGGGTTGTTAGGAAAGAGTGAAGACGCAGAGTCCTGTTGAGTGTGGGGTTGCGTAAAGGCTCCCCCAGGGAGTTCAGGTGTACCCAAAGGCTTCCGCTGAGAGCACTTTCGGATGGCAGAAAGTGGCACCGTACGTGTTTTTTCGGGTCTAACTCGGGTTCAGCTTCTTGTTGCGGTTAGGCTTATGTTTAGGGTTGTTAGGAAAGAGTGAAGACGCAGAGTCCTGTTGAGTGTGGGGTTGCGTAAAGGCTCCCCCAGGGAGTTCAGGTGTACCCAAAGGCTTCCGCTGAGAGCACTTTTTGATGTCAGAAAGTGGCACCGTACGTGTTTTTTCGGGTTTAACTCGGGTTCAGCTTCTTGTTGCGGTTAGGGTTATGTTTAGGGTTGTTAGGAAAGAGTGAAGACGCAGAGTCCTGTTGAGTGTGGGGTTGCGTAAAGGCTCCCCCAGGGAGTTCAGGTGTACCCAAAGGCTTCCGCTGAGAGCACTTTTTGATGGCAGAAAGTGGCACCGTACGTGTTTTTTCGGGTCTAACTCGGGTTCAGCTTCTTGTTGCGGTTAGGGTTATGTTTAGGGTTGTTAGGAAAGAGTGAAGACGCAGAGTCCTGTTGAGTGTGGGGTTGCGTAAAGGCTCCCCCAGGGAGTTCAGGTGTACCCAAAGGCTTCCGCTGAGAGCACTTTTTAATGGCAGAAAGTGGCACCGTACGTGTTTTTTCGGGTCTAACTCGGGTTGAGCTTCTTGTTGCGGTTAGGGTTATGTTTAGGGTTGTTAGGAAAGAGTGAAGACGCAGAGTCCTGTTGAGTGTGGGGTTGCGTAAAGGCTCCCCCAGGGAGTTCAGGTGTACCCAAAGGCTTCCGCTGAGAGCACTTTTGGATGGCAGAAAGTGGCACCGTACGTGTTTTTTCGGGTCTAACTCGGGTTCAGCTTCTTGTTGCGGTTAGGGTTATGTTTAGGGTTGTTAGGAAAGAGTGAAGACGCAGAGTCCTGTTGAGTGTGGGGTTGCGTAAAGGCTCCCCCAGGGAGTTCAGGTGTACCCAAAGGCTTCCGCTGAGAGCACTTTTTGATGGCAGAAAGTGGCACCGTACGTGTTTTTTCGGGTCTAACTCGGGTTCAGCTTCTTGTTGCGGTTAGGGTTATGTTTAGGGTTGTTAGGAAAGAGTGAAGACGCAGAGTCCTGTTGAGTGTGGGGTTGCGTAAAGGCTCCCCCAGGGAGTTCAGGTGTACCCAAAGGCTTCCGCTGAGAGCACTTTTGGATGGCAGAAAGTGGCACCGTACGTGTTTTTTCGGGTCTAACTCGGGTTCAGCTTCTTGTTGCGGTTAGGGTTATGTTTAGGGTTGTTAGGAAAGAGTGAAGACGCAGAGTCCTGTTGAGTGTGGGGTTGCGTAAAGGCTCCCCCAGGGCGTTCAGGTGTACCCAAAGGCTTCCGCTGAGAGCACTTTTTGATGGCAGAAAGTGGCACCGTACGTGTTTTTTCGGGTCTAACTCGGGTTCAGCTTCTTGTTGCGGTTAGGGTTATGTTTAGGGTTGTTAGGAAAGAGTGAAGACGCAGAGTCCTGTTGAGTGTGGGGTTGCGTAAAGGCTCCCCCAGGGAGTTCAGGTGTACCCAAAGGCTTCTGCTGAGAGCACTTTTTGATGGCAGAAAGTGGCACCGTACGTGTTTTTTCGGGTCTAACTCGGGTTCAGCTTCTTGTTGCGGTTAGGGTTATGTTTAGGGTTGTTAGGAAAGAGTGAAGACGCAGAGTCCTGTTGAGTGTGGGGTTGCGTAAAGGCTCCCCCAGGGAGTTCAGGTGTACCCAAAGGCTTCCGCTGAGAGCACTTTTTGATGGCAGAAAGTGGCACAGTACGTGTTTTTTCGGGTCTAACTCGGGTTCAGCTTCTTGTTGTGGTTTGGGTTATGTTTAGGGTTGTTAGGAAAGAGTGAAGACGCAGAGTCCTGTTGAGTGTGGGGTTGCGTAAAGGCTCCCCCAGGGAGTTCAGGTGTACCCAAAGGCTTCCGCTGAGAGCACTTTTTGATGGCAGAAAGTGGCACCGTACGTGTTTTTTCGGGTCTAACTCGGGTTGAGCTTCTTGTTGCGGTTAGGGTTATGTTTAGGGTTGTTTGGAAAGAGTGAAGACGCAGAGTCCTGTTGAGTGTGGGGTTGCGTAAAGGCTCCCCCAGGGAGTTCAGGTGTACCCAAAGGCTTCCGCTGAGAGCACTTTTGGATGGCAGAAAGTGGCACCGTACGTGTTTTTTCGGGTCTAACTCGGGTTCAGCTTCTTGTTGCGGTTAGGGTTATGTTTAGGGTTGTTAGGAAAGAGTGAAGACGCAGAGTCCTGTTGAGTGTGGGGTTGCGTAAAGGCTCCCCCAGGGCGTTCAGGTGTACCCAAAGGCTTCCGCTGAGAGCACTTTTTGATGGCAGAAAGTGGCACCGTACGTGTTTTTTCGGGTCTAACTCGGGTTCAGCTTCTTGTTGCGGTTAGGGTTATGTTTAGGGTTGTTAGGAAAGAGTGAAGACGCAGAGTCCTGTTGAGTGTGGGGTTGCGTAAAGGCTCCCCCAGGGAGTTCAGGTGTACCCAAAGGCTTCCGCTGAGAGCACTTTTGGATGGCAGAAAGTGGCACCGTACGTGTTTTTTCGGGTCTAACTCGGGTTCAGCTTCTTGTTGCGGTTAGGGTTATGTTTAGGGTTGTTAGGAAAGAGTGAAGACGCAGAGTCCTGTTGAGTGTGGGGTTGCGTAAAGGCTCCCCCAGGGAGTTCAGGTGTACCCAAAGGCTTCCGCTGAGAGCACTTTTTGATGGCAGAAAGTGGCACCGTACGTGTTTTTTCGGGTCTAACTCGGGTTGAGCTTCTTGTTGTGGTTAGGGTTATGTTTAGGGTTGTTAGGAAAGAGTGAAGACGCAGAGTCCTGTTGAGTGTGGGGTTGCGTAAAGGCTCCCCCAGGGAGTTCAGGTGTACCCAAAGGCTTCCGCTGAGAGCACTTTTTGATGGCAGAAAGTGGCACCGTACGTGTTTTTTCGGGTCTAACTCGGGTTCAGCTTCTTGTTGCGGTTAGGGTTATGTTTAGGGTTGTTAGGAAAGAGTGAAGATGCAGAGTCCTGTTGAGTGTGGGGTTGCGTAAAGGCTCCCCCAGGGAGTTCAGGTGTACCCAAAGGCTTCCACTGAGAGCACTTTTTGATGGCAGAAAGTGGCACCGTACGTGTTTTTTCGGGTCTAACTCGGGTTGAGCTTCTTGTTCCGGTTAGGGTTATGTTTAGGGTTGTTAGGAAAGAGTGAAGACGCAGAGTCCTGTTGAGTGTGGGGTTGCGTAAAGGCTCCCCCAGGGAGTTCAGGTGTACCCAAAGGCTTCCGCTGAGAGCACTTTTTGATGGCAGAAAGTGGCACCGTACGTGTTTTTTCGGGTCTAACTCGGGTTCAGCTTCTTGTTGCGGTTAGGGTTATGTTTAGGGTTGTTAGGAATGAGTGAAGACGCAGAGTCCTGTTGAGTGCAGGGTTGCGTAAAGGCTCCCCCAGGGAGTTCAGGTGTACCCAAAGGCTTCCGCTGAGAGCACTTTTTGATGGCAGAAAGTGGCACCGTACGTGTTTTTTCGGGTCTAACTCGGGTTCAGCTTCTTGTTGCGGTTAGGGTTATGTTTAGGGTTGTTAGGAAAGAGTGAAGACGCAGAGTCCTGTTGAGTGTGGGGTTGCGTAAAGGCTCCCCCAGGGAGTTCAGGTGTACCCAAAGGCTTCCGCTGAGAGCACTTTTGGATGGCAGAAAGTGGCACCGTACGTGTTTTTTCGGGTCTAACTCGGGTTCAGCTTCTTGTTGCGGTTAGGGTTATGTTTAGGGTTGTTAGGAAAGAGTGAAGACGCAGAGTCCTGTTGAGTGTGGGGTTGCGTAAAGGCTCCCCCAGGGAGTTCAGGTGTACCCAAAGGCTTCCGCTGAGAGCACTTTTTGATGGCAGAAAGTGGCACCGTACGTGTTTTTTCGGGTCTAACTCGGGTTCAGCTTCTTGTTGCGGTTAGGGTTATGTTTAGGGTTGTTAGGAAAGAGTGAAGACGCAGAGTCCTGTTGAGTGTGGGGTTGCGTAAAGGCTCCCCCAGGGAGTTCAGGTGTACCCAAAGGCTTCCGCTGAGAGCACTTTTTAATGGCAGAAAGTGGCACCGTACGTGTTTTTTCGGGTCTAACTCGGGTTCAGCTTCTTGTTGCGGTTAGGGTTATGTTTAGGGTTGTTAGGAAAGAGTGAAGACGCAGAGTCCTGTTGAGTGTGGGGTTGCGTAAAGGCTCCCCCAGGGAGTTCAGGTGTACCCAAAGGCTTCCGCTGAGAGCACTTTTGGATGGCAGAAAGTGGCACCGTACGTGTTTTTTCGGGTCTAACTCGGGTTCAGCTTCTTGTTGCGGTTAGGGTTATGTTTAGGGTTGTTAGGAAAGAGTGAAGACGCAGAGTCCTGTTGAGTGTGGGGTTGCGTAAAGGCTCCCCCAGGGCGTTCAGGTGTACACAAAGGCTTCCGCTGAGAGCACTTTTTGATGGCAGAAAGTGGCACCGTACGTGTTTTTTCGGGTCTAACTCGGGTTCAGCTTCTTGTTGCGGTTAGGCTTATGTTTAGGGTTGTTAGGAAAGAGTGAAGACGCAGAGTCCTGTTGAGTGTGGGGTTGCGTAAAGGCTCCCCCAGGGAGTTCAGGTGTACCCAAAGGCTTCTGCTGAGAGCACTTTTTGATGGCAGAAAGTGGCACCGTACGTGTTTTTTCGGGTCTAACTCGGGTTCAGCTTCTTGTTGCGGTTAGGGTTATGTTTAGGGTTGTTAGGAAAGAGTGAAGACGCAGAGTCCTGTTGAGTGTGGGGTTGCGTAAAGGCTCCCCCAGGGAGTTCAGGTGTACCCAAAGGCTTCCGCTGAGAGCACTTTTGGATGGCAGAAAGTGGCACAGTACGTGTTTTTTCGGGTCTAACTCGGGTTGAGCTTCTTGTTGCGGTTAGGGTTATGTTTAGGGTTGTTAGGAAAGAGTGAAGACGCAGAGTCCTGTTGAGTGTGGGGTTGCGTAAAGGCTCCCCCAGGGCGTTCAGGTGTACCCAAAGGCTTCCGCTGAGAGCACTTTTTGATGGCAGAAAGTGGCACCGTACGTGTTTTTTCGGGTCTAACTCGGGTTCAGCTTCTTGTTGCGGTTAGGGTTATGTTTAGGGTTGTTAGGAAAGAGTGAAGACGCAGAGTCCTGTTGAGTGTGGGGTTGCGTAAAGGCTCCCCCAGGGAGTTCAGGTGTACCCAAAGGCTTCTGCTGAGAGCACTTTTTGATGGCAGAAAGTGGCACCGTACGTGTTTTTTCGGGTCTAACTCGGGTTCAGCTTCTTGTTGCGGTTAGGGTTATGTTTAGGGTTGTTAGGAAAGAGTGAAGACGCAGAGTCCTGTTGAGTGTGGGGTTGCGTAAAGGCTCCCCCAGGGAGTTCAGGTGTACCCAAAGGCTTCCGCTGAGAGCACTTTTTGATGGCAGAAAGTGGCACAGTACGTGTTTTTTCGGGTCTAACTCGGGTTCAGCTTCTTGTTGCGGTTAGGGTTATGTTTAGGGTTGTTAGGAAAGAGTGAAGACGCAGAGTCCTGTTGAGTGTGGGGTTGCGTAAAGGCTCCCCCAGGGAGTTCAGGTGTACCCAAAGGCTTCCGCTGAGAGCACTTTTTGATGGCAGAAAGTGGCACCGTACGTGTTTTTTCGGGTCTAACTCGGGTTGAGCTTCTTGTTGCGGTTAGGGTTATGTTTAGGGTTGTTTGGAAAGAGTGAAGACGCAGAGTCCTGTTGAGTGTGGGGTTGCGTAAAGGCTCCCCCAGGGAGTTCAGGTGTACCCAAAGGCTTCCGCTGAGAGCACTTTTGGATGGCAGAAAGTGGCACCGTACGTGTTTTTTCGGGTCTAACTCAGGTTGAGCTTCTTGTTGTGGTTAGGGTTATGTTTAGGGTTGTTAGGAAAGAGTGAAGACGCAGAGTCCTGTTGAGTGTGGGGTTGCGTAAAGGCTCCCCCAGGGAGTTCAGGTGTACCCAAAGGCTTCCGCTGAGAGCACTTTTGGATGGCAGAAAGTGGCACCGTACGTGTTTTTTCGGGTCTAACTCGGGTTCAGCTTCTTGTTGCGGTTAGGGTTATGTTTAGGGTTGTTAGGAAAGAGTGAAGACGCAGAGTCCTGTTGAGTGTGGGGTTGCGTAAAGGCTCCCCCAGGGAGTTCAGGTGTACCCAAAGGCTTCCGCTGAGAGCACTTTTTGATGGCAGAAAGTGGCACCGTACGTGTTTTTTCGGGTCTAACTCGGGTTCAGCTTCTTGTTGCGGTTAGGGTTATGTTTAGGGTTGTTAGGAAAGAGTGAAGACACAGAGTCCTGTTGAGTGTGGGGTTGCGTAAAGGCTCCCCCAGGGAGTTCAGGTGTACCCAAAGGCTTCCGCTGAGAGCACTTTTTGATGGCAGAAAGTGGCACCGTACGTGTTTTTTCGGGTCTAACTCGGGTTCAGCTTCTTGTTGCGGTTAGGGTTATGTTTAGGGTTGTTAGGAAAGAGTGAAGACGCAGAGTCCTGTTGAGTGTGGGGTTGCGTAAAGGCTCCCCCAGGGAGTTCAGGTGTACCCAAAGGCTTCCGCTGAGAGCACTTTCGGATGGCAGAAAGTGGCACCGTACGTGTTTTTTCGGGTCTAACTCGGGTTCAGCTTCTTGTTGCGGTTAGGCTTATGTTTAGGGTTGTTAGGAAAGAGTGAAGACGCAGAGTCCTGTTGAGTGTGGGGTTGCGTAAAGGCTCCCCCAGGGAGTTCAGGTGTACCCAAAGGCTTCCGCTGAGAGCACTTTTTGATGTCAGAAAGTGGCACCGTACGTGTTTTTTCGGGTTTAACTCGGGTTCAGCTTCTTGTTGCGGTTAGGGTTATGTTTAGGGTTGTTAGGAAAGAGTGAAGACGCAGAGTCCTGTTGAGTGTGGGGTTGCGTAAAGGCTCCCCCAGGGAGTTCAGGTGTACCCAAAGGCTTCCGCTGAGAGCACTTTTGGATGGCAGAAAGTGGCACCGTACGTGTTTTTTCGGGTCTAACTCGGGTTCAGCTTCTTGTTGCGGTTAGGGTTATGTTTAGGGTTGTTAGGAAAGAGTGAAGACGCAGAGTCCTGTTGAGTGTGGGGTTGCGTAAAGGCTCCCCCAGGGAGGTCAGGTGTACCCAAAGGCTTCCGCTGAGAGCACTTTTTAATGGCAGAAAGTGGCACCGTACGTGTTTTTTCGGGTCTAACTCGGGTTCAGCTTCTTGTTGCGGTTAGGGTTATGTTTAGGGTTGTTAGGAAAGAGTGAAGACGCAGAGTCCTGTTGAGTGTGGGGTTGCGTAAAGGCTCCCCCAGGGAGTTCAGGTGTACCCAAAGGCTTCCGCTGAGAGCACTTTTGGATGGCAGAAAGTGGCACCGTACGTGTTTTTTCGGGTCTAACTCGGGTTCAGCTTCTTGTTGCGGTTAGGGTTATGTTTAGGGTTGTTAGGAAAGAGTGAAGACGCAGAGTCCTGTTGAGTGTGGGGTTGCGTAAAGGCTCCCCCAGGGAGTTCAGGTGTACCCAAAGGCTTCCGCTGAGAGCACTTTTTGGTGGCAGAAAGTGGCACCGTACGTGTTTTTTCGGGTCTAACTCGGGTTCAGCTTCTTGTTGCGGTTAGGGTTATGTTTAGGGTTGTTAGGAAAGAGTGAAGACGCAGAGTCCTGTTGAGTGTGGGGTTGCGTAAAGGCTCCCCCAGGGAGTTCAGGTGTACCCAAAGGCTTCCGCTGAGAGCACTTTTGGATGGCAGAAAGTGGCACCGTACGTGTTTTTTCGGGTCTAACTCGGGTTCAGCTTCTTGTTGCGGTTAGGGTTATGTTTAGGGTTGTTAGGAAAGAGTGAAGACGCAGAGTCCTGTTGAGTGTGGGGTTGCGTAAAGGCTCCCCCAGGGCGTTCAGGTGTACCCAAAGGCTTCCGCTGAGAGCACTTTTTGATGGCAGAAAGTGGCACCGTACGTGTTTTTTCGGGTCTAACTCGGGTTCAGCTTCTTGTTGCGGTTAGGGTTATGTTTAGGGTTGTTAGGAAAGAGTGAAGACGCAGAGTCCTGTTGAGTGTGGGGTTGCGTAAAGGCTCCCCCAGGGAGTTCAGGTGTACCCAAAGGCTTCTGCTGAGAGCACTTTTTGATGGCAGAAAGTGGCACCGTACGTGTTTTTTCGGGTCTAACTCGGGTTCAGCTTCTTGTTGCGGTTAGGGTTATGTTTAGGGTTGTTAGGAAAGAGTGAAGACGCAGAGTCCTGTTGAGTGTGGGGTTGCGTAAAGGCTCCCCCAGGGAGTTCAGGTGTACCCAAAGGCTTCCGCTGAGAGCACTTTTTGATGGCAGAAAGTGGCACAGTACGTGTTTTTTCGGGTCTAACTCGGGTTCAGCTTCTTGTTGCGGTTAGGGTTATGTTTAGGGTTGTTAGGAAAGAGTGAAGACGCAGAGTCCTGTTGAGTGTGGGGTTGCGTAAAGGCTCCCCCAGGGAGTTCAGGTGTACCTAAAGGCTTCCGCTGAGAGCACTTTTTGATGGCAGAAAGTGGCACCGTACGTGTTTTTTCGGGTCTAACTCGGGTTGAGCTTCTTGTTGCGGTTAGGGTTATGTTTAGGGTTGTTTGGAAAGAGTGAAGACGCAGAGTCCTGTTGAGTGTGGGGTTGCGTAAAGGCTCCCCCAGGGAGTTCAGGTGTACCCAAAGGCTTCCGCTGAGAGCACTTTTGGATGGCAGAAAGTGGCACCGTACGTCTTTTTTCGGGTCTAACTCGGGTTCAGCTTCTTGTTGCGGTTAGGGTTATGTTTAGGGTTGTTAGGAAAGAGTGAAGACGCAGAGTCCTGTTGAGTGTGGGGTTGCGTAAAGGCTCCCCCAGGGAGTTCAGGTGTACCCAAAGGCTTCCGCTGAGAGCACTTTTTGATGGCAGAAAGTGGCACCGTACGTGTTTTTTCGGGTCTAACTCGGGTTCAGCTTCTTGTTGCGGTTAGGGTTATGTTTAGGGTTGTTAGGAAAGAGTGAAGACGCAGAGTCCTGTTGAGTGTGGGGTTGCGTAAAGGCTCCCCCAGGGAGTTCAGGTGTACCCAAAGGCTTCCGCTGAGAGCACTTTTTGATGGCAGAAAGTGGCACCGTACGTGTTTTTTCGGGTCTAACTCGGGTTCAGCTTCTTGTTGCGGTTAGGGTTATGTTTAGGGTTGTTAGGAAAGAGTGAAGACGCAGAGTCCTGTTGAGTGTGGGGTTGCGTAAAGGCTCCCCCAGGGAGTTCAGGTGTACCCAAAGGCTTCCGCTGAGAGCACTTTTTGATGGCAGAAAGTGGCACCGTACGTGTTTTTTCGGGTCTAACTCGGGTTGAGCTTCTTGTTGTGGTTAGGGTTATGTTTAGGGTTGTTAGGAAAGAGTGAAGACGCAGAGTCCTGTTGAGTGTGGGGTTGCGTAAAGGCTCCCCCAGGGAGTTCAGGTGTACCCAAAGGCTTCCGCTGAGAGCACTTTTTGATGGCAGAAAGTGGCACCGTACGTGTTTTTTCGGGTCTAACTCGGGTTCAGCTTCTTGTTGCGGTTAGGGTTATGTTTAGGGTTGTTAGGAAAGAGTGAAGATGCAGAGTCCTGTTGAGTGTGGGGTTGCGTAAAGGCTCCCCCAGGGAGTTCAGGTGTACCCAAAGGCTTCCACTGAGAGCACTTTTTGATGGCAGAAAGTGGCACCGTACGTGTTTTTTCGGGTCTAACTCGGGTTGAGCTTCTTGTTCCGGTTAGGGTTATGTTTAGGGTTGTTAGGAAAGAGTGAAGACGCAGAGTCCTGTTGAGTGTGGGGTTGCGTAAAGGCTCCCCCAGGGAGTTCAGGTGTACCCAAAGGCTTCCGCTGAGAGCACTTTTTGATGGCAGAAAGTGGCACCGTACGTGTTTTTTCGGGTCTAACTCGGGTTCAGCTTCTTGTTGCGGTTAGGGTTATGTTTAGGGTTGTTAGGAATGAGTGAAGACGCAGAGTCCTGTTGAGTGCAGGGTTGCGTAAAGGCTCCCCCAGGGAGTTCAGGTGTACCCAAAGGCTTCCGCTGAGAGCACTTTTTGATGGCAGAAAGTGGCACCGTACGTGTTTTTTCGGGTCTAACTCGGGTTCAGCTTCTTGTTGCGGTTAGGGTTATGTTTAGGGTTGTTAGGAAAGAGTGAAGACGCAGAGTCCTGTTGAGTGTGGGGTTGCGTAAAGGCTCCCCCAGGGAGTTCAGGTGTACCCAAAGGCTTCCGCTGAGAGCACTTTTGGATGGCAGAAAGTGGCACCGTACGTGTTTTTTCGGGTCTAACTCGGGTTCAGCTTCTTGTTGCGGTTAGGGTTATGTTTAGGGTTGTTAGGAAAGAGTGAAGACGCAGAGTCCTGTTGAGTGTGGGGTTGCGTAAAGGCTCCCCCAGGGAGTTCAGGTGTACCCAAAGGCTTCCGCTGAGAGCACTTTTTGATGGCAGAAAGTGGCACCGTACGTGTTTTTTCGGGTCTAACTCGGGTTCAGCTTCTTGTTGCGGTTAGGGTTATGTTTAGGGTTGTTAGGAAAGAGTGAAGACGCAGAGTCCTGTTGAGTGTGGGGTTGCGTAAAGGCTCCCCCAGGGAGTTCAGGTGTACCCAAAGGCTTCCGCTGAGAGCACTTTTTAATGGCAGAAAGTGGCACCATACGTGTTTTTTCGGGTCTAACTCGGGTTCAGCTTCTTGTTGCGGTTAGGGTTATGTTTAGGGTTGTTAGGAAAGAGTGAAGATGCAGAGTCCTGTTGAGTGTGGGGTTGCGTAAAGGCTCCCCCAGGGAGTTCAGGTGTACCCAAAGGCTTCCGCTGAGAGCACTTTTGGATGGCAGAAAGTGGCACCGTACGTGTTTTTTCGGGTCTAACTCGGGTTCAGCTTCTTGTTGCGGTTAGGGTTATGTTTAGGGTTGTTAGGAAAGAGTGAAGACGCAGAGTCCTGTTGAGTGTGGGGTTGCGTAAAGGCTCCCCCAGGGCGTTCAGGTGTACACAAAGGCTTCCGCTGAGAGCACTTTTTGATGGCAGAAAGTGGCACCGTACGTGTTTTTTCGGGTCTAACTCGGGTTCAGCTTCTTGTTGCGGTTAGGCTTATGTTTAGGGTTGTTAGGAAAGAGTGAAGACGCAGAGTCCTGTTGAGTGTGGGGTTGCGTAAAGGCTCCCCCAGGGAGTTCAGGTGTACCCAAAGGCTTCTGCTGAGAGCACTTTTTGATGGCAGAAAGTGGCACCGTACGTGTTTTTTCGGGTCTAACTCGGGTTCAGCTTCTTGTTGCGGTTAGGGTTATGTTTAGGGTTGTTAGGAAAGAGTGAAGACGCAGAGTCCTGTTGAGTGTGGGGTTGCGTAAAGGCTCCCCCAGGGAGTTCAGGTGTACCCAAAGGCTTCCGCTGAGAGCACTTTTGGATGGCAGAAAGTGGCACAGTACGTGTTTTTTCGGGTCTAACTCGGGTTGAGCTTCTTGTTGCGGTTAGGGTTATGTTTAGGGTTGTTAGGAAAGAGTGAAGACGCAGAGTCCTGTTGAGTGTGGGGTTGCGTAAAGGCTCCCCCAGGGCGTTCAGGTGTACCCAAAGGCTTCCGCTGAGAGCACTTTTTGATGGCAGAAAGTGGCACCGTACGTGTTTTTTCGGGTCTAACTCGGGTTCAGCTTCTTGTTGCGGTTAGGGTTATGTTTAGGGTTGTTAGGAAAGAGTGAAGACGCAGAGTCCTGTTGAGTGTGGGGTTGCGTAAAGGCTCCCCCAGGGAGTTCAGGTGTACCCAAAGGCTTCTGCTGAGAGCACTTTTTGATGGCAGAAAGTGGCACCGTACGTGTTTTTTCGGGTCTAACTCGGGTTCAGCTTCTTGTTGCGGTTAGGGTTATGTTTAGGGTTGTTAGGAAAGAGTGAAGACGCAGAGTCCTGTTGAGTGTGGGGTTGCGTAAAGGCTCCCCCAGGGAGTTCAGGTGTACCCAAAGGCTTCCGCTGAGAGCACTTTTTGATGGCAGAAAGTGGCACAGTACGTGTTTTTTCGGGTCTAACTCGGGTTCAGCTTCTTGTTGCGGTTAGGGTTATGTTTAGGGTTGTTAGGAAAGAGTGAAGACGCAGAGTCCTGTTGAGTGTGGGGTTGCGTAAAGGCTCCCCCAGGGAGTTCAGGTGTACCCAAAGGCTTCCGCTGAGAGCACTTTTTGATGGCAGAAAGTGGCACCGTACGTGTTTTTTCGGGTCTAACTCGGGTTGAGCTTCTTGTTGCGGTTAGGGTTATGTTTAGGGTTGTTTGGAAAGAGTGAAGACGCAGAGTCCTGTTGAGTGTGGGGTTGCGTAAAGGCTCCCCCAGGGAGTTCAGGTGTACCCAAAGGCTTCCGCTGAGAGCACTTTTGGATGGCAGAAAGTGGCACCGTACGTCTTTTTTCGGGTCTAACTCGGGTTCAGCTTCTTGTTGCGGTTAGGGTTATGTTTAGGGTTGTTAGGAAAGAGTGAAGACGCAGAGTCCTGTTGAGTGTGGGGTTGCGTAAAGGCTCCCCCAGGGAGTTCAGGTGTACCCAAAGGCTTCCGCTGAGAGCACTTTTTGATGGCAGAAAGTGGCACCGTACGTGTTTTTTCGGGTCTAACTCGGGTTCAGCTTCTTGTTGCGGTTAGGGTTATGTTTAGGGTTGTTAGGAAAGAGTGAAGACGCAGAGTCCTGTTGAGTGTGGGGTTGCGTAAAGGCTCCCCCAGGGAGTTCAGGTGTACCCAAAGGCTTCCGCTGAGAGCACTTTTTGATGGCAGAAAGTGGCACCGTACGTGTTTTTTCGGGTCTAACTCGGGTTCAGCTTCTTGTTGCGGTTAGGGTTATGTTTAGGGTTGTTAGGAAAGAGTGAAGACGCAGAGTCCTGTTGAGTGTGGGGTTGCGTAAAGGCTCCCCCAGGGAGTTCAGGTGTACCCAAAGGCTTCCGCTGAGAGCACTTTTGGATGGCAGAAAGTGGCACCGTACGTGTTTTTTCGGGTCTAACTCGGGTTCAGCTTCTTGTTGCGGTTAGGGTTATGTTTAGGGTTGTTAGGAAAGAGTGAAGACGCAGAGTCCTGTTGAGTGTGGGGTTGCGTAAAGGCTCCCCCAGGGAGGTCAGGTGTACCCTAAGGCTTCCGCTGAGAGCACTTTTTGATGGCAGAAAGTGGCACCGTCCGTGTTTTTTCGGGTCTAACTCGGGTTCAGCTTCTTGTTGCGGTTAGGGTTATGTTTAGGGTTGTTAGGAAAGAGTGAAGACGCAGAGTCCTGTTGAGTGTGGGGTTGCGTAAAGGCTCCCCCAGGGAGTTCAGGTGTACCCAAAGGCTTCCGCTGAGAGCACTTTTTAATGGCAGAAAGTGGCACCGTACGTGTTTTTTCGGGTCTAACTCGGGTTCAGCTTCTTGTTGCGGTTAGGGTTATGTTTAGGGTTGTTAGGAAAGAGTGAAGACGCAGAGTCCTGTTGAGTGTGGGGTTGCGTAAAGGCTCCCCCAGGGAGTTCAGGTGTACCCAAAGGCTTCCGCTGAGAGCACTTTTGGATGGCAGAAAGTGGCACCGTACGTGTTTTTTCGGGTCTAACTCGGGTTCAGCTTCTTGTTGCGGTTAGGGTTATGTTTAGGGTTGTTAGGAAAGAGTGAAGACGCAGAGTCCTGTTGAGTGTGGGGTTGCGTAAAGGCTCCCCCAGGGCGTTCAGGTGTACACAAAGGCTTCCGCTGAGAGCACTTTTTGATGGCAGAAAGTGGCACCGTACGTGTTTTTTCGGGTCTAACTCGGGTTCAGCTTCTTGTTGCGGTTAGGCTTATGTTTAGGGTTGTTAGGAAAGAGTGAAGACGCAGAGTCCTGTTGAGTGTGGGGTTGCGTAAAGGCTCCCCCAGGGAGTTCAGGTGTACCCAAAGGCTTCTGCTGAGAGCACTTTTTGATGGCAGAAAGTGGCACCGTACGTGTTTTTTCGGGTCTAACTCGGGTTCAGCTTCTTGTTGCGGTTAGGGTTATGTTTAGGGTTGTTAGGAAAGAGTGAAGACGCAGAGTCCTGTTGAGTGTGGGGTTGCGTAAAGGCTCCCCCAGGGAGTTCAGGTGTACCCAAAGGCTTCCGCTGAGAGCACTTTTGGATGGCAGAAAGTGGCACAGTACGTGTTTTTTCGGGTCTAACTCGGGTTCAGCTTCTTGTTGCGGTTAGGGTTATGTTTAGGGTTGTTAGGAAAGAGTGAAGACGCAGAGTCCTGTTGAGTGTGGGGTTGCGTAAAGGCTCCCCCAGGGAGTTCAGGTGTACCCAAAGGCTTCCGCTCAGAGCACTTTTTGATGGCAGAAAGTGGCACCGTACGTGTTTTTTCGGGTCTAACTCGGGTTGAGCTTCTTGTTGCGGTTAGGGTTATGTTTAGGGTTGTTAGGAAAGAGTGAAGACGCAGAGTCCTGTTGAGTGTGGGGTTGCGTAAAGGCTCCCCCAGGGAGTTCAGGTGTACCCAAAGGCTTCCGCTGAGAGCACTTTTTGATGGCAGAAAGTGGCACCGTACGTGTTTTTTCGGGTCTAACTCGGGTTGAGCTTCTTGTTGCGGTTAGGGTTATGTTTAGGGTTGTTTGGAAAGAGTGAAGACGCAGAGTCCTGTTGAGTGTGGGGTTGCGTAAAGGCTCCCCCAGGGAGTTCAGGCGTACCCTAAGGCTTCCGCTGAGAGCACTTTTGGATGGCAGAAAGTGGCACCGTACGTGTTTTTTCGGGTCTAACTCGGGTTCAGCTTCTTGTTGCGGTTAGGGTTATGTTTAGGGTTGTTAGGAAAGAGTGAAGACGCAGAGTCCTGTTGAGTGTGGGGTTGCGTAAAGGCTCCCCCAGGGAGTTCAGGTGTACCCAAAGGCTTCCGCTGAGAGCACTTTTTGATGGCAGAAAGTGGCACCGTACGTGTTTTTTCGGGTCTAACTCGGGTTCAGCTTCTTGTTGCGGTTAGGGTTATGTTTAGGGTTGTTAGGAAAGAGTGAAGACGCAGAGTCCTGTTGAGTGTGGGGTTGCGTAAAGGCTCCCCCAGGGAGTTCAGGTGTACCCAAAGGCTTCCGCTGAGAGCACTTTTTGATGGCAGAAAGTGGCACCGTACGTGTTTTTTCGGGTCTAACTCGGGTTCAGCTTCTTGTTGCGGTTAGGGTTATGTTTAGGGTTGTTAGGAAAGAGTGAAGACGCAGAGTCCTGTTGAGTGTGGGGTTGCGTAAAGGCTCCCCCAGGGAGTTCAGGTGTACCCAAAGGCTTCCGCTGAGAGCACTTTTTGATGGCAGAAAGTGGCACCGTACGTGTTTTTTCGGGTCTAACTCGGGTTGAGCTTCTTGTTGTGGTTAGGGTTATGTTTAGGGTTGTTAGGAAAGAGTGAAGACGCAGAGTCCTGTTGAGTGTGGGGTTGCGTAAAGGCTCCCCCAGGGAGTTCAGGTGTACCCAAAGGCTTCCGCTGAGAGCACTTTTTGATGGCAGAAAGTGGCACCGTACGTGTTTTTTCGGGTCTAACTCGGGTTCAGCTTCTTGTTGCGGTTAGGGTTATGTTTAGGGTTGTTAGGAAAGAGTGAAGACGCAGAGTCCTGTTGAGTGTGGGGTTGCGTAAAGGCTCCCCCAGGGAGTTCAGGTGTACCCAAAGGCTTCCACTGAGAGCACTTTTTGATGGCAGAAAGTGGCACCGTACGTGTTTTTTCGGGTCTAACTCGGGTTGAGCTTCTTGTTCCGGTTAGGGTTATGTTTAGGGTTGTTAGGAAAGAGTGAAGACGCAGAGTCCTGTTGAGTGTGGGGTTGCGTAAAGGCTCCCCCAGGGAGTTCAGGTGTACCCAAAGGCTTCCGCTGAGAGCACTTTTTGATGGCAGAAAGTGGCACCGTACGTGTTTTTTCGGGTCTAACTCGGGTTCAGCTTCTTGTTGCGGTTAGGGTTATGTTTAGGGTTGTTAGGAAAGAGTGAAGACACAGAGTCCTGTTGAGTGTGGGGTTGCGTAAAGGCTCCCCCAGGGAGTTCAGGTGTACCCAAAGGCTTCTGCTGAGAGCACTTTTTGATGGCAGAAAGTGGCACCGTACGTGTTTTTTCGGGTCTAACTCGGGTTCAGCTTCTTGTTGCGGTTAGGGTTATGTTTAGGGTTGTTAGGAAAGAGTGAAGACGCAGAGTCCTGTTGAGTGTGGGGTTGCGTAAAGGCTCCCCCAGGGAGTTCAGGTGTACCCAAAGGCTTCCGCTGAGAGCACTTTTGGATGGCAGAAAGTGGCACAGTACGTGTTTTTTCGGGTCTAACTCGGGTTCAGCTTCTTGTTGCGGTTAGGGTTATGTTTAGGGTTGTTAGGAAAGAGTGAAGACGCAGAGTCCTGTTGAGTGTGGGGTTGCGTAAAGGCTCCCCCAGGGAGTTCAGGTGTACCCAAAGGCTTCCGCTCAGAGCACTTTTTGATGGCAGAAAGTGGCACCGTACGTGTTTTTTCGGGTCTAACTCGGGTTGAGCTTCTTGTTGCGGTTAGGGTTATGTTTAGGGTTGTTAGGAAAGAGTGAAGACGCAGAGTCCTGTTGAGTGTGGGGTTGCGTAAAGGCTCCCCCAGGGAGTTCAGGTGTACCCAAAGGCTTCCGCTGAGAGCACTTTTTGATGGCAGAAAGTGGCACCGTACGTGTTTTTTCGGGTCTAACTCGGGTTGAGCTTCTTGTTGCGGTTAGGGTTATGTTTAGGGTTGTTTGGAAAGAGTGAAGACGCAGAGTCCTGTTGAGTGTGGGGTTGCGTAAAGGCTCCCCCAGGGAGTTCAGGCGTACCCTAAGGCTTCCGCTGAGAGCACTTTTGGATGGCAGAAAGTGGCACCGTACGTGTTTTTTCGGGTCTAACTCGGGTTCAGCTTCTTGTTGCGGTTAGGGTTATGTTTAGGGTTGTTAGGAAAGAGTGAAGACGCAGAGTCCTGTTGAGTGTGGGGTTGCGTAAAGGCTCCCCCAGGGAGTTCAGGTGTACCCAAAGGCTTCCGCTGAGAGCACTTTTTGATGGCAGAAAGTGGCACCGTACGTGTTTTTTCGGGTCTAACTCGGGTTCAGCTTCTTGTTGCGGTTAGGGTTATGTTTAGGGTTGTTAGGAAAGAGTGAAGACGCAGAGTCCTGTTGAGTGTGGGGTTGCGTAAAGGCTCCCCCAGGGAGTTCAGGTGTACCCAAAGGCTTCCGCTGAGAGCACTTTTTGATGGCAGAAAGTGGCACCGTACGTGTTTTTTCGGGTCTAACTCGGGTTCAGCTTCTTGTTGCGGTTAGGGTTATGTTTAGGGTTGTTAGGAAAGAGTGAAGACGCAGAGTCCTGTTGAGTGTGGGGTTGCGTAAAGGCTCCCCCAGGGAGTTCAGGTGTACCCAAAGGCTTCCGCTGAGAGCACTTTTTGATGGCAGAAAGTGGCACCGTACGTGTTTTTTCGGGTCTAACTCGGGTTGAGCTTCTTGTTGTGGTTAGGGTTATGTTTAGGGTTGTTAGGAAAGAGTGAAGACGCAGAGTCCTGTTGAGTGTGGGGTTGCGTAAAGGCTCCCCCAGGGAGTTCAGGTGTACCCAAAGGCTTCCGCTGAGAGCACTTTTTGATGGCAGAAAGTGGCACCGTACGTGTTTTTTCGGGTCTAACTCGGGTTCAGCTTCTTGTTGCGGTTAGGGTTATGTTTAGGGTTGTTAGGAAAGAGTGAAGACGCAGAGTCCTGTTGAGTGTGGGGTTGCGTAAAGGCTCCCCCAGGGAGTTCAGGTGTACCCAAAGGCTTCCACTGAGAGCACTTTTTGATGGCAGAAAGTGGCACCGTACGTGTTTTTTCGGGTCTAACTCGGGTTGAGCTTCTTGTTCCGGTTAGGGTTATGTTTAGGGTTGTTAGGAAAGAGTGAAGACGCAGAGTCCTGTTGAGTGTGGGGTTGCGTAAAGGCTCCCCCAGGGAGTTCAGGTGTACCCAAAGGCTTCCGCTGAGAGCACTTTTTGATGGCAGAAAGTGGCACCGTACGTGTTTTTTCGGGTCTAACTCGGGTTCAGCTTCTTGTTGCGGTTAGGGTTATGTTTAGGGTTGTTAGGAAAGAGTGAAGACACAGAGTCCTGTTGAGTGTGGGGTTGCGTAAAGGCTCCCCCAGGGAGTTCAGGTGTACCCAAAGGCTTCCGCTGAGAGCACTTTTTGATGGCAGAAAGTGGCACCGTACGTGTTTTTTCGGGTCTAACTCGGGTTCAGCTTCTTGTTGCGGTCAGGGTTATGTTTAGGGTTGTTAGGAAAGAGTGAAGACGCAGAGTCCTGTTGAGTGTGGGGTTGCGTAAAGGCTCCCCCAGGGAGTTCAGGTGTACCCAAAGGCTTCCGCTGAGAGCACTTTTGGATGGCAGAAAGTGGCACCGTACGTGTTTTTTCGGGTCTAACTCGGGTTCAGCTTCTTGTTGCGGTTAGGCTTATGTTTAGGGTTGTTAGGAAAGAGTGAAGACGCAGAGTCCTGTTGAGTGTGGGGTTGCGTAAAGGCTCCCCCAGGGAGTTCAGGTGTACCCAAAGGCTTCCGCTGAGAGCACTTTTTGATGTCAGAAAGTGGCACCGTACGTGTTTTTTCGGGTCTAACTCGGGTTCAGCTTCTTGTTGCGGTTAGGGTTATGTTTAGGGTTGTTAGGAAAGAGTGAAGACGCAGAGTCCTGTTGAGTGTGGGGTTGCGTAAAGGCTCCCCCAGGGAGTTCAGGTGTACCCAAAGGCTTCCGCTGAGAGCACTTTTTGATGTCAGAAAGTGGCACCGTACGTGTTTTTTCGGGTCTAACTCGGGTTCAGCTTCTTGTTGCGGTTAGGGTTATGTTTAGGGTTGTTAGGAAAGAGTGAAGACGCAGAGTCCTGTTGAGTGTGGGGTTGCGTAAAGGCTCCCCCAGGGAGTTCAGGTGTACCCAAAGGCTTCCGCTGAGAGCACTTTTTGGTGGCAGAAAGTGGCACCGTACGTGTTTTTTCGGGTCTAACTCGGGTTCAGCTTCTTGTTCCGGTTAGGGTTATGTTTAGGGTTGTTAGGAAAGAGTGAAGACGCAGAGTCCTGTTGAGTGTGGGGTTGCGTAAAGGCTCCCCCAGGGAGTTCAGGTGTACCCAAAGGCTTCCGCTGAGAGCACTTTTTGATGGCAGAAAGTGGCACCGTACGTGTTTTTTCGGGTCTAACTCGGGTTCAGCTTCTTGTTGCGGTTAGGGTTATGTTTAGGGTTGTTAGGAAAGAGTGAAGACGCAGAGTCCTGTTGAGTGTGGGGTTGCGTAAAGGCTCCCCCAGGGAGTTCAGGTGTACCCAAAGGCTTCCGCTGAGAGCACTTTTTGATGGCAGAAAGTGGCACCGTACGTGCTTTTTCGGGTCTAACTCGGGTTGAGCTTCTTGTTGCGGTTAGGGTTATGTTTAGGGTTGTTAGGAAAGAGTGAAGACGCAGAGTCCTGTTGAGTGTGGGGTTGCGTAAAGGCTCCCCCAGGGAGTTCAGGTGTACCCAAAGGCTTCCGCTGAGAGCACTTTTTGATGGCAGAAAGTGGCACCGTACGTGTTTTTTCGGGTCTAACTCGGGTTCAGCTTCTTGTTGCGGTTAGGGTTATGTTTAGGGTTGTTAGGAAAGAGTGAAGACGCAGAGTCCTGTTGAGTGTGGGGTTGCGTAAAGGCTCCCCCAGGGAGTTCAGGTGTACCCAAAGGCTTCCGCTGAGAGCACTTTTTGATGGCAGAAAGTGGCACCGTACGTGTTTTTTCGGGTCTAACTCGGGTTCAGCTTCTTGTTGCGGTTAGGGTTATGTTTAGGGTTGTTAGGAAAGAGTGAAGACGCAGAGTCCTGTTGAGTGTGGGGTTGCGTAAAGGCTCCCCCAGGGAGGTCAGGTGTACCCTAAGGCTTCCGCTGAGAGCACTTTTTGATGGCAGAAAGTGGCACCGTACGTGTTTTTTCGGGTCTAACTCGGGTTCAGCTTCTTGTTGCGGTTAGGGTTATGTTTAGGGTTGTTAGGAAAGAGTGAAGACGCAGAGTCCTGTTGAGTGTGGGGTTGCGTAAAGGCTCCCCCAGGGAGTTCAGGTGTACCCAAAGGCTTCCGCTGAGAGCACTTTTTAATGGCAGAAAGTGGCACCGTACGTGTTTTTTCGGGTCTAACTCGGGTTCAGCTTCTTGTTGCGGTTAGGGTTATGTTTAGGGTTGTTAGGAAAGAGTGAAGACGCAGAGTCCTGTTGAGTGTGGGGTTGCGTAAAGGCTCCCCCAGGGAGTTCAGGTGTACCCAAAGGCTTCCGCTGAGAGCACTTTTGGATGGCAGAAAGTGGCACCGTACGTGTTTTTTCGGGTCTAACTCGGGTTCAGCTTCTTGTTGCGGTTAGGGTTATGTTTAGGGTTGTTAGGAAAGAGTGAAGACGCAGAGTCCTGTTGAGTGTGGGGTTGCGTAAAGGCTCCCCCAGGGCGTTCAGGTGTACCCAAAGGCTTCCGCTGAGAGCACTTTTTGATGGCAGAAAGTGGCACCGTACGTGTTTTTTCGGGTCTAACTCGGGTTCAGCTTCTTGTTGCGGTTAGGCTTATGTTTAGGGTTGTTAGGAAAGAGTGAAGACGCAGAGTCCTGTTGAGTGTGGGGTTGCGTAAAGGCTCCCCCAGGGAGTTCAGGTGTACCCAAAGGCTTCTGCTGAGAGCACTTTTTGATGGCAGAAAGTGGCACCGTACGTGTTTTTTCGGGTCTAACTCGGGTTCAGCTTCTTGTTGCGGTTAGGGTTATGTTTAGGGTTGTTAGGAAAGAGTGAAGACGCAGAGTCCTGTTGAGTGTGGGGTTGCGTAAAGGCTCCCCCAGGGAGTTCAGGTGTACCCAAAGGCTTCCGCTGAGAGCACTTTTTGATGGCAGAAAGTGGCACAGTACGTGTTTTTTCGGGTCTAACTCGGGTTCAGCTTCTTGTTGCGGTTAGGGTTATGTTTAGGGTTGTTAGGAAAGAGTGAAAACGCAGAGTCCTGTTGAGTGTGGGGTTGCGTAAAGGCTCCCCCAGGGAGTTCAGGTGTACCCAAAGGCTTCCGCTGAGAGCACTTTTTGATGGCAGAAAGTGGCACCGTACGTGTTTTTTCGGGTCTAACTCGGGTTCAGCTTCTTGTTGCGGTTAGGGTTATGTTTAGGGTTGTTAGGAAAGAGTGAAGACGCAGAGTCCTGTTGAGTGTGGGGTTGCGTAAAGGCTCCCCCAGGGAGTTCAGGTGTACCCAAAGGCTTCCGCTGAGAGCACTTTTTGATGGCAGAAAGTGGCACCGTACGTGTTTTTTCGGGTCTAACTCGGGTTGAGCTTCTTGTTGCGGTTAGGGTTATGTTTAGGGTTGTTTGGAAAGAGTGAAGACGCAGAGTCCTGTTGAGTGTGGGGTTGCGTAAAGGCTCCCCCAGGGAGTTCAGGCGTACCCTAAGGCTTCCGCTGAGAGCACTTTTGGATGGCAGAAAGTGGCACCGTACGTGTTTTTTCGGGTCTAACTCGGGTTCAGCTTCTTGTTGCGGTTAGGGTTATGTTTAGGGTTGTTAGGAAAGAGTGAAGACGCAGAGTCCTGTTGAGTGTGGGGTTGCGTAAAGGCTCCCCCAGGGAGTTCAGGTGTACCCAAAGGCTTCCGCTGAGAGCACTTTTTGATGGCAGAAAGTGGCACCGTACGTGTTTTTTCGGGTCTAACTCGGGTTCAGCTTCTTGTTGCGGTTAGGGTTATGTTTAGGGTTGTTAGGAAAGAGTGAAGACGCAGAGTCCTGTTGAGTGTGGGGTTGCGTAAAGGCTCCCCCAGGGAGTTCAGGTGTACCCAAAGGCTTCCGCTGAGAGCACTTTTTAATGGCAGAAAGTGGCACCATACGTGTTTTTTCGGGTCGAACTCGGGTTCAGCTTTTTGTTGTGGTTAGGGTTATGTTTAGGGTTGTTAGGAAAGAGTGAAGACGCAGAGTCCTGTTGAGTGTGGGGTTGCGTAAAGGCTCCCCCAGGGAGTTCAGGTGTACCCAAAGGCTTCCGCTGAGAGCACTTTTTGATGGCAGAAAGTGGCACCGTACGTGTTTTTTCGGGTCTAACTCGGGTTCAGCTTCTTGTTCCGGTTAGGGTTATGTTTAGGGTTGTTAGGAAAGAGTGAAGACGCAGAGTCCTGTTGAGTGTGGGGTTGCGTAAAGGCTCCCCCAGGGAGTTCAGGTGTACCCAAAGGCTTCCGCTGAGAGCACTTTTTGATGGCAGAAAGTGGCACCGTACGTTTTTTTTCGGGTCTAACTCGGGTTCAGCTTCTTGTTGCGGTTAGGGTTATGTTTAGGGTTGTTAGGAAAGAGTGAAGACGCAGAGTCCTGTTGAGTGTGGGGTTGCGTAAAGGCTCCCCCAGGGAGTTCAGGTGTACCCAAAGGCTTCCGCTGAGAGCACTTTTGGATGGCAGAAAGTGGCACCGTACGTGTTTTTTCGGGTCTAACTCGGGTTCAGCTTCTTGTTGCGGTTAGGGTTATGTTTAGGGTTGTTAGGAAAGAGTGAAGACGCAGAGTCCTGTTGAGTGTGGGGTTGCGTAAAGGCTCCCCCAGGGAGTTCAGGTGTACCCAAAGGCTTCCGCTGAGAGCACTTTTTGATGGCAGAAAGTGGCACCGTACGTGTTTTTTCGGGTCTAACTCGGGTTCAGCTTCTTGTTGCGGTAAGGGTTATGTTTAGGGTTGTTAGGAAAGAGTGAAGACGCAGAGTCCTGTTGAGTGTGGGGTTGCGTAAAGGCTCCCCCAGGGAGTTCAGGTGTACCCAAAGGCTTCCGCTGAGAGCACTTTTTGATGGCAGAAAGTGGCACCGTACGTGTTTTTTCGGGTCTAACTCGGGTTCAGCTTCTTGTTGCGGTTAGGGTTATGTTTAGGGTTGTTAGGAATGAGTGAAGACGCAGAGTCCTGTTGAGTGTGGGGTTGCGTAAAGGCTCCCCCAGGGAGTTCAGGTGTACCCAAAGGCTTCCGCTGAGAGCACTTTTTGATGGCAGAAAGTGGCACCGTACGTGTTTTTTCGGGTCTAACTCGGGTTCAGCTTCTTGTTGCGGTTAGGGTTATGTTTAGGGTTGTTAGGAAAGAGTGAAGACGCAGAGTCCTGTTGAGTGTGGGGTTGCGTAAAGGCTCCCCCTGGGAGTTCAGGTGTACCCAAAGGCTTCCGCTGAGAGCACTTTTTGATGGCAGAAAGTGGCACCGTCCGTGTTTTTTCGGGTCTAACTCGGGTTCAGCTTCTTGTTGCGGTTAGGGTTATGTTTAGGGTTGTTAGGAAAGAGTGAAGACGCAGAGTCCTGTTGAGTGTGGGGTTGCGTAAAGGCTCCCCCAGGGAGTTCAGGTGTACCCAAAGGCTTCCGCTGAGAGCACTTTTTGATGGCAGAAAGTGGCACCGTACGTGTTTTTTCGGGTCTAACTCGGGTTGAGCTTCTTGTTGCGGTTAGGGTTATGTTTAGGGTTGTTAGGAAAGAGTGAAGACGCAGAGTCCTGTTGAGTGTGGGGTTGCGTAAAGGCTCCCCCAGGGAGTTCAGGTGTACCCAAAGGCTTCCGCTGAGAGCACTTTTTGATGGCAGAAAGTGGCACCGTACGTGTTTTTTCGGGTCTAACTCGGGTTCAGCTTCTTGTTGCGGTTAGGGTTATGTTTAGGGTTGTTAGGAAAGAGTGAAGACGCAGAGTCCTGTTGAGTGTGGGGTTGCGTAAAGGCTCCCCCAGGGAGTTCAGGTGTACCCAAAGGCTTCCACTGAGAGCACTTTTGGATGGCATAAAGTGGCACCGTACGTGTTTTTTCGGGTCTAACTCGGGTTCAGCTTCTTGTTGCGGTTAGGGTTATGTTTAGGGTTGTTAGGAAAGAGTGAAGACGCAGAGTCCTGTTGAGTGTGGGGTTGCGTAAAGGCTCCCCCAGGGAGTTCAGGTGTACCCAAAGGCTTCCGCTGAGAGCACTTTTTGATGGCAGAAAGTGGCACCGTACGTGTTTTTTCGGGTCTAACTCGGGTTCAGCTTCTTGTTGCAGTTAGGGTTATGTTTAGGGTTGTTAGGAAAGAGTGAAGACGCAGAGTCCTGTTGAGTGTGGGGTTGCGTAAAGGCTCCCCCAGGGAGTTCAGGTGTACCCAAAGGCTTCCGCTCAGAGCACTTTTTGATGGCAGAAAGTGGCACCGTACGTGTTTTTTCGGGTCTAACTCGGGTTCAGCTTCTTGTTGCGGTTAGGGTTATGTTTAGGGTTGTTAGGAAAGAGTGAAGACGCAGAGTCCTGTTGAGTGTGGGGTTGCGTAAAGGCTCCCCCAGGGAGTTCAGGTGTACCCAAAGGCTTCCGCTGAGAGCACTTTCGGATGGCAGAAAGTGGCACCGTACGTGTTTTTTCGGGTCTAACTCGGGTTCAGCTTCTTGTTGCGGTTAGGGTTATGTTTAGGGTTGTTAGGAAAGAGTGAAGACGCAGAGTCCTGTTGAGTGTGGGGTTGCGTAAAGGCTCCCCCAGGGAGGTCAGGTGTACCCAAAGGCTTCCACTGAGAGCACTTTTTGATGGCAGAAAGTGGCACCGTACGTGTTTTTTCGGGTCTAACTCGGGTTCAGCTTCTTGTTGCGGTTAGGGTTATGTTTAGGGTTGTTAGGAAAGAGTGAAGACGCAGAGTCCTGTTGAGTGTGGGGTTGCGTAAAGGCTCCCCCAGGGAGTTCAGGTGTACCCAAAGGCTTCCGCTGAGAGCACTTTTTGATGGCAGAAAGTGGCACCGTACGTGTTTTTTCGGGTCTAACTCGGGTTGAGCTTCTTGTTGCGGTTAGGGTTATGTTTAGGGTTGTTAGGAAAGAGTGAAGACGCAGAGTCCTGTTGAGTGTGGGGTTGCGTAAAGGCTCCCCCAGGGAGTTCAGGTGTACCCTAAGGCTTCCGCTGAGAGCACTTTTTGATGGCAGAAAGTGGCACCGTACGTGTTTTTTCGGGTCTAACTCGGGTTCAGCTTCTTGTTGCGGTTAGGGTTATGTTTAGGGTTGTTAGGAAAGAGTGAAGACGCAGAGTCCTGTTGAGTGTGGGGTTTCGTAAAGGCTCCCCCAGGGAGTTCAGGTGTACCCAAAGGCTTCCGCTGAGAGCACTTTTTAATGGCAGAAAGTGGCACCGTACGTGTTTTTTCGGGTCTAACTCGGGTTCAGCTTCTTGTTGCGGTTAGGGTTATGTTTAGGGTTGTTAGGAAAGAGTGAAGACGCAGAGTCCTGTTGAGTGTGGGGTTGCGTAAAGGCTCCCCCAGGGAGTTCAGGTGTACCCAAAGGCTTCCGCTGAGAGCACTTTTTGATGGCAGAAAGTGGCACCGTCCGTGTTTTTTCGGGTCTAACTCGGGTTCAGCTTCTTGTTGCGGTTAGGGTTATGTTTAGGGTTGTTAGGAAAGAGTGAAGACGCAGAGTCCTGTTGAGTGTGGGGTTGCGTAAAGGCTCCCCCAGGGAGTTCAGGTGTACCCAAAGGCTTCCGCTGAGAGCACTTTTTGATGGCAGAAAGTGGCACCGTACGTGTTTTTTCGGGTCTAACTCGGGTTCAGCTACTTGTTGCGGTTAGGGTTATGTTTAGGGTTGTTAGGAAAGAGTGAAGACGCAGAGTCCTGTTGAGTGTGGGGTTGCGTAAAGGCTCCCCCAGGGAGTTCAGGTGTACCCAAAGGCTTCCGCTGAGAGCACTTTTTGATGGCAGAAAGTGGCACCGTACGTGTTTTTTCGGGTCTAACTCGGGTTGAGCTTCTTGTTGCGGTTAGGGTTATGTTTAGGGTTGCTAGGAAAGAGTGAAGACGCAGAGTCCTGTTGAGTGTGGGGTTGCGTAAAGGCTCCCCCAGGGAGTTCAGGTGTACCCAAAGGCTTCCGCTGAGAGCACTTTTTGATGGCAGAAAGTGGCACCGTACGTGTTTTTTCGGGTCTAACTCGGGTTGAGCTTCTTGTTCCGGTTAGCGTTATGTTTAGGGTTGTTAGGAAAGAGTGAAGATGCAGAGTCCTGTTGAGTGTGGGGTTGCGTAAAGGCTCCCCCAGGGAGTTCAGGTGTACCCAAAGGCTTCCGCTGAGAGCACTTTTTGATGGCAGAAAGTGGCACCGTACGTGTTTTTTCGGGTCTAACTCGGGTTCAGTTTCCTGTTGCGGTTAGGGTTATGTTTAGGGTTGTTAGGAAAGAGTGAAGACGCAGAGTCCTGTTGAGTGTGGGGTTGCGTAAAGGCTCCCCCAGGGAGTTCAGGTGTACCCAAAGGCTTCCGCTGAGAGCACTTTTTGATGGCAGAAAGTGGCACCGTACGTGTTTTTTCGGGTCTAACTCGGGTTCAGCTTCTTGTTGCGGTTAGGGTTATGTTTAGGGTTGTTAGGAAAGAGTGAAGACGCAGAGTCCTGTTGAGTGTGGGGTTGCGTAAAGGCTCCCCCAGGGAGTTCAGGTGTACCCAAAGGCTTCCGCTGAGAGCACTTTTGGATGGCAGAAAGTGGCACCGTACGTGTTTTTTTGGGTCTAACTCGGGTTCAGCTTCTTGTTGCGGTTAGGGTAATGTTTAGGGTTGTTAGGAAAGAGTGAAGACGCAGAGTCCTGTTGAGTGTGGGGTTGCGTAAAGGCTCCCCCAGGGCGTTCAGGTGTACCCAAAGGCTTCCGCTGAGAGCACTTTTTGATGGCAGAAAGTGGCACCGTACGTGTTTTTTCGGGTCTAACTCGGGTTCAGCTTCTTGTTGCGGTTAGGCTTATGTTTAGGGTTGTTAGGAAAGAGTGAAGACGCAGAGTCCTGTTGAGTGTGGGGTTGCGTAAAGGCTCCCCCAGGGAGTTCAGGTGTACCCAAAGGCTTCCGCTGAGAGCACGTTTTGACGGCAGAAAGTGGCACCGTCCGTGTTTTTTCGGGTCTAACTCGGGTTCAGCTTCTTGTTGCGGTTAGGGTTATGTTTAGGGTTGTTAGGAAACAGTGAAGACGCAGAGTCCTGTTGAGTGTGGGGTTGCGTAAAGGCTCCCCCAGCGAGTTCAGGTGTTCCCAAAGGCTTCCGCTGAGAGCACTTTTTGATGGCAGAAAGTGGCACCGTACGTTTTTTTTCGGGTCTAACTCGGGTTGAGCTTCTTGTTGCGGTTAGGGTTATGTTTAGGGTTGTTAGGAAAGAGTGAAGACGCAGAGTCCTGTTGAGTGTGGGGTTGCGTAAAGGCTCCCCCAGGGAGTTCAGGTGTACCCTAAGGCTTCCGCTGAGAGCACTTTTTGATGGCAGAAAGTGGCACCGTACGTGTTTTTTCGGGTCTAACTCGGGTTCAGCTTCTTGTTGCGGTTAGGGTTATGTTTAGGGTTGTTAGGAAAGAGTGAAGACGCAGAGTCCTGTTGAGTGTGGGGTTGCGTAAAGGCTCCCCCAGGGAGTTCAGGTGTACCCAAAGGCTTCCGCTGAGAGCACATTTTAATGGCAGAAAGTGGCACCGTACGTGTTTTTTCGGGTCTAACTCGGGTTCAGCTTCCTGTTGCGGTTAGGGTTATGTTTAGGGTTGTTAGGAAAGAGTGAAGACGCAGAGTCCTGTTGAGTGTGGGGTTGCGTAAAGGCTCCCCCAGGGAGTTCAGGTGTACCCAAAGGCTTCCGCTGAGAGCACTTTTTGATGGCAGAAAGTGGCACCGTACGTGTTTTTTCGGGTCTAACTCGGGTTCAGCTTCTTGTTGCGGTTAGGGTTATGTTTAGGGTTGTTAGGAAAGAGTGAAGACGCAGAGTCCTGTTGAGTGTGGGGTTGCGTAAAGGCTCCCCCAGGGAGTTCAGGTGTACCCAAAGGCTTCCGCTCAGAGCACTTTTTGATGGCAGAAAGTGGCACCGTACGTGTTTTTTCGGGTCTAACTCGGGTTGAGCTTCTTGTTCCGGTTAGCGTTATGTTTAGGGTTGTTAGGAAAGAGTGAAGATGCAGAGTCCTGTTGAGTGTGGGGTTGCGTAAAGGCTCCCCCAGGGAGTTCAGGTGTACCCAAAGGCTTCCGCTGAGAGCACTTTTTGATGGCAGAAAGTGGCACCGTACGTGTTTTTTCGGGTCTAACTCGGGTTCAGTTTCCTGTTGCGGTTAGGGTTATGTTTAGGTTTGTTAGGAAAGAGTGAAGACGCAGAGTCCTGTTGAGTGTGGGGTTGCGTAAAGGCTCCCCCAGGGAGTTCAGGTGTACCCAAAGGCTTCCGCTGAGAGCACTTTTTGATGGCAGAAAGTGGCACCGTACGTGTTTTTTCGGGTCTAACTCGGGTTCAGCTTCTTGTTGCGGTTAGGGTTATGTTTAGGGTTGTTAGGAAAGAGTGAAGACGCAGAGTCCTGTTGAGTGTGGGGTTGCGTAAAGGCTCCCCCAGGGAGTTCAGGTGTACCCAAAGGCTTCCGCTGAGAGCACTTTTGGATGGCAGAAAGTGGCACCGTACGTGTTTTTTTGGGTCTAACTCGGGTTCAGCTTCTTGTTGCGGTTAGGGTAATGTTTAGGGTTGTTAGGAAAGAGTGAAGACGCAGAGTCCTGTTGAGTGTGGGGTTGCGTAAAGGCTCCCCCAGGGCGTTCAGGTGTACCCAAAGGCTTCCGCTGAGAGCACTTTTTGATGGCAGAAAGTGGCACCGTACGTGTTTTTTCGGGTCTAACTCGGGTTGAGCTTCTTGTTGCGGTTAGGGTTATGTTTAGGGTTGTTAGGAAAGAGTGAAGACGCAGAGTCCTGTTGAGTGTGGGGTTGCGTAAAGGCTCCCCCAGGGAGTTCAGGTGTACCCAAAGGCTTCCGCTGAGAGCACTTTTTAATGGCAGAAAGTGGCACCGTACGTGTTTTTTCGGGTCTAACTCGGGTTCAGCTTCCTGTTGCGGTTAGGGTTATGTTTAGGGTTGTTAGGAAAGAGTGAAGACGCAGAGTCCTGTTGAGTGTGGGGTTGCGTAAAGGCTCCCCCAGGGAGTTCAGGTGTACCCAAAGGCTTCCGCTGAGAGCACTTTTTGATGGCAGAAAGTGGCACCGTACGTGTTTTTTCGGGTCTAACTCGGGTTCAGCTTCTTGTTGCGGTTAGGGTTATGTTTAGGGTTGTTAGGAAAGAGTGAAGACGCAGAGTCCTGTTGAGTGTGGGGTTGCGTAAAGGCTCCCCCAGGGAGTTCAGGTGTACCCAAAGGTTTCCGCTGAGAGCACTTTTTGATGGCAGAAAGTGGCACCGTACGTGTTTTTTCGGGTCTAACTCGGGTTCAGCTACTTGTTGCGGTTAGGGTTATGTTTAGGGTTGTTAGGAAAGAGTGAAGACAGAGAGTCCTGTTGAGTGTGGGGTTGCGTAAAGGCTCCCCCAGGGAGTTCAGGTGTACCCAAAGGCTTCCGCTGAGAGCACTTTTTGATGGCAGAAAGTGGCACCGTACGTGTTTTTTCGGGTCTAACTCGGGTTCAGCTTCTTGTTGCGGTTAGGGTTTTGTTTAGGGTTGTTAGGAAAGAGTGAAGACGCAGAGTCCTGTTGAGTGTGGGGTTGCGTAAAGGCTCCCCCAGGGAGTTCAGGTGTACCCAAAGGCTTCCGCTGAGAGCACTTTTTGATGGCAGAAAGTGGCACCGTACGTGTTTTTTCGGGTCTAACTCGGGTTCAGCTTCCTGTTGCGGTTAGGGTTATGTTTAGGGTTGTTAGGAAAGAGTGAAGACGCAGAGTCCTGTTGAGTGTGGGGTTGCGTAAAGGCTCCCCCAGGGAGTTCAGGTGTACCCAAAGGCTTCCGCTGAGAGCACTTTTTGATGGCAGAAAGTGGCACCGTACGTGTTTTTTCGGGTCTAACTCGGGTTCAGCTTCTTGTTGCGGTTAGGGTTATGTTTAGGGTTGTTAGGAAAGAGTGAAGACGCAGAGTCCTGTTGAGTGTGGGGTTGCGTAAAGGCTCCCCCAGGGAGTTCAGGTGTACCCAAAGGCTTCCGCTGAGAGCACTTTTTGATGGCAGAAAGTGGCACCGTACGTGTTTTTTCGGGTCTAACTCGGGTTCAGCTTCTTGTTGCGGTAAGGGTTATGTTTAGGGTTGTTAGGAAAGAGTGAAGACGCAGAGTCCTGTTGAGTGTGGGGTTGCGTAAAGGCTCCCCCAGGGAGTTCAGGTGTACCCAAAGGCTTCCGCTGAGAGCACTTTTTGATGGCAGAAAGTGGCACCGTACGTGTTTTTTCGGGTCTAACTCGGGTTCAGCTTCTTGTTGCGGTTAGGGTTATGTTTAGGGTTGTTAGGAATGAGTGAAGACGCAGAGTCCTGTTGAGTGCGGGGTTGCATAAAGGCTCCCCCAGGGAGTTCAGGTGTACCCAAAGGCTTCCGCTGAGAGCACTTTTTGATGGCAGAAAGTGGCACCGTACGTGTTTTTTCGGGTCTAACTCGGGTTCAGCTTCTTGTTGCGGTTAGGGTTATGTTTAGGGTTGTTAGGAAAGAGTGAAGACGCAGAGTCCTGTTGAGTGTGGGGTTGCGTAAAGGCTCCCCCAGGGAGTTCAGGTGTACCCAAAGGCTTCCGCTGAGAGCAGGTTTTGATGGCAGAAAGTGGCACCGTACGTGTTTTTTCGGGTCTAACTCGGGTTCAGCTTCTTGTTGCGGTTAGGGTTATGTTTAGGGTTGTTAGGAAAGAGTGAAGACGCAGAGTCCTGTTGAGTGTGGGGTTGCGTAAAGGCTCCCCCAGGGAGTTCAGGTGTACCCAAAGGCTTCCGCTGAGAGCACTTTTTGATGGCAGAAAGTGGCACCGTACGTGTTTTTTCGGGTCTAACTCGGGTTCAGCTTCTTGTTGCGGTTAGGCTTATGTTTAGGGTTGTTAGGAAAGAGTGAAGACGCAGAGTCCTGTTGAGTGTGGGGTTGCGTAAAGGCTCCCCCAGGGAGTTCAGGTGTACCCAAAGGCTTCCGCTCAGAGCACTTTTTGATGGCAGAAAGTGGCACCGTACGTGTTTTTTCGGGTCTAACTCGGGTTCAGCTACTTGTTGCGGTTAGGGTTATGTTTAGGGTTGTTAGGAAAGAGTGAAGACGCAGAGTCCTGTTGAGTGTGGGGTTGCGTAAAGGCTCCCCCAGGGAGTTCAGGTGTACCCAAAGGCTTCTGCTGAGAGCACTTTTTGATGGCAGAAAGTGGCACCGTACGTGTTTTTTCGGGTCTAACTCGGGTTCAGCTTCTTGTTGCGGTAAGGGTTATGTTTAGGGTTGTTAGGAAAGAGTGAAGACGCAGAGTCCTGTTGAGTGTGGGGTTGCGTAAAGGCTCCCCCAGGGAGTTCAGGTGTACCCAAAGGCTTCCGCTGAGAGCACTTTTTGATGGCAGAAAGTGGCACCGTACGTGTTTTTTCGGGTCTAACTCGGGTTCAGCTTCTTGTTGCGGTTAGGGTTATGTTTAGGGTTGTTAGGAATGAGTGAAGACGCAGAGTCCTGTTGAGTGTGGGGTTGCGTAAAGGCTCCCCCAGGGAGTTCAGGTGTACCCAAAGGCTTCCGCTGAGAGCACTTTTTGATGGCAGAAAGTGGCACCGTACGTGTTTTTTCGGTTCTAACTCGGGTTCAGCTTCTTGTTGCGGTTAGGGTTATGTTTAGGGTTGTTAGGAAAGAGTGAAGACGCAGAGTCCTGTTGAGTGTGGGGTTGCGTAAAGGCTCCCCCAGGGAGTTCAGGTGTACCCAAAGGCTTCCGCTGAGAGCACTTTTGGATGGCAGAAAGTGGCACCGTACGTGTTTTTTCGGGTCTAACTCGGGTTCAGCTTCTTGTTGCGGTTAGGGTTATGTTTAGGGTTGTTAGGAAGTAGTGAAGACGCAGAGTCCTGTTGAGTGTGGGGTTGCGTAAAGGCTCCCCCAGGGAGTTCAGGTGTACCCAAAGGCTTCCGCTGAGAGCACTTTTTGATGGCAGAAAGTGGCACCGTACGTGCTTTTTCGGGTCTAACTCGGGTTCAGTTTCTTGTTGCGGTTAGGGTTATGTTTAGGGTTGTTAGGAAAGAGTGAAGACGCAGAGTCCTGTTGAGTGTGGGGTTGCGTAAAGGCTCCCCCAGGGAGTTCAGGTGTACCCAAAGGCTTCCGCTGAGAGAACCTTTTGATGGCAGAAAGTGGCACCGTACGTTTTTTTTCGGGTCTAACTCGGGTTGAACTTCTTGTTGCGGTTAGGCTTATGTTTAGGGTTGTTAGGAAAGAGTGAAGACGCAGAGTCCTGTTGAGTGTGGGGTTGCGTAAAGGCTCCCCCAGGGAGTTCAGGTGTACCCAAAGGCTTCCGCTGAGAGCACTTTTTGATGGCAGAAAGTGGCACCGTACGTGTTTTTTCGGGTCTAACTCGGGTTCAGCTTCTTGTTGCGGTTAGGGTTATGTTTAGGGTTGTTAGGAAAGAGTGAAGACGCAGAGTCCTGTTGAGTGTGGGGTTGCGTAAAGGCTCCCCCAGGGAGTTCAGGTGTACCCAAAGGCTTCCGCTGAGAGCACTTTTTGATGGCAGAAAGTGGCACCGTACGTGTTTTTTCGGGTCTAACTCGGGTTCAGCTTCTTGTTGCGGTTAGGGGTATGTTTAGGGTTGTTAGGAAAGAGTGAAGACGCAGAGTCCTGTTGAGTGTGGGGTTGCGTAAAGGCTCCCCCAGGGAGTTCAGGTGTACCCAAAGGCTTCCGCTGAGAGCACTTTTTGATGGCAGAAAGTGGCACCGTACGTGTTTTTTCGGGTCTAACTCGGGTTCAGCTTCTTGTTGCAGTTAGGGTTATGTTTAGGGTTGTTAGGAATGAGTGAAGACGCAGAGTCCTGTTGAGTGCGGGGTTGCGTAAAGGCTCCCCCAGGGAGTTCAGGTGTACCCAAAGGCTTCCGCTGAGAGCACTTTTGGATGGCAGAAAGTGGCACCGTACGTGTTTTTTCGGGTCTAACTCGGGTTCAGCTTCTTGTTGCGGTTAGGGTTATGTTTAGGGTTGTTAGGAAAGAGTGAAGACGCAGAGTCCTGTTGAGTGTGGGGTTGCGTAAAGGCTCCCCCAGGGAGTTCAGGTGTACCCAAAGGCTTCCGCTGAGAGCACTTTTTGATGGCAGAAAGTGGCACCGTACGTGTTTTTTCGGGTCTAACTCGGGTTCAGCTTCTTGTTGCGGTTAGGGTTATGTTTAGGGTTGTTAGGAAAGAGTGAAGACGCAGAGTCCTGTTGAGTGTGGGGTTGCGTAAAGGCTCCCCCAGGGAGTTCAGGTGTACCCAAAGGCTTCCGCTGAGAGCACTTTTTGATGGCAGAAAGTGGCACCGTACGTGTTTTTTCGGGTCTAACTCGGGTTCAGCTTCTTGTTGCGGTTAGGGGTATGTTTAGGGTTGTTAGGAAAGAGTGAAGACGCAGAGTCCTGTTGAGTGTGGGGTTGCGTAAAGGCTCCCCCAGGGAGTTCAGGTGTACCCAAAGGCTTCCGCTGAGAGCACTTTTTGATGGCAGAAAGTGGCACCGTACGTGTTTTTTCGGGTCTAACTCGGGTTCAGCTTCTTGTTGCAGTTAGGGTTATGTTTAGGGTTGTTAGGAATGAGTGAAGACGCAGAGTCCTGTTGAGTGTGGGGTTGCGTAAAGGCTCCCCCAGGGAGTTCAGGTGTACCCAAAGGCTTCCGCTGAGAGCACTTTTGGATGGCAGAAAGTGGCACCGTACGTGTTTTTTCGGGTCTAACTCGGGTTCAGCTTCTTGTTGCGGTTAGGGTTATGTTTAGGGTTGTTAGGAAAGAGTGAAGACGCAGAGTCCTGTTGAGTGTGGGGTTGCGTAAAGGCTCCCCCAGGGAGTTCAGGTGTACCCAAAGGCTTCCGCTGAGAGCACTTTTTGATGGCAGAAAGTGGCACCGTACGTGTTTTTTCGGGTCTAACTCGGGTTCAGCTTCTTCTTGCGGTTAGGGTTATGTTTAGGGTTGTTAGGAAAGAGTGAAGACGCAGAGTCCTGTTGAGTGTGGGGTTGCGTAAAGGCTCCCCCAGGGAGTTCAGGTGTACCCAAAGGCTTCCGCTGAGAGCACTTTTTGATGGCAGAAAGTGGCACCGTACGTGTTTTTTCGGGTCTAACTCGGGTTCAGCTTCTTGTTGCGGTTAGGGTTATGTTTAGGGTTGTTAGGAAAGAGTGAAGACGCAGAGTCCTGTTGAGTGTGGGGTTGCGTAAAGGCTCCCCCAGGGAGTTCAGGTGTACCCAAAGGCTTCCGCTGAGAGCACTTTTTGATGGCAGAAAGTGGCACCGTACGTGTTTTTTCGGGTCTAACTCGGGTTGAGCTTCTTGTTGCGGTTAGGGTTATGTTTAGGGTTGTTAGGAAAGAGTGAAGACGCAGAGTCCTGTTGAGTGTGGGGTTGCGTAAAGGCTCCCCCAGGGAGTTCAGGTGTACCCAAAGGCTTCCGCTCAGAGCACTTTTTGATGGCAGAAAGTGGCACCGTACGTGTTTTTTCGGGTCTAACTCGGGTTCAGCTTCTTGTTGCGGTTAGGGTTATGTTTAGAGTTGTTAGGAAAGAGTGAAGACGCAGAGTCCTGTTGAGTGCGGGGTTGCGTAAAGGCTCCCCCAGGGAGTTCAGGTGTACCCAAAGGCTTCCGCTGAGAGCACTTTTTGATGGCAGAAAGTGGCACCGTACGTGTTTTTTCGGGTCTAACTCGGGTTCAGCTTCTTCTTGCGGTTAGGGTTATGTTTAGGGTTGTTAGGAATGAGTGAAGACGCAGAGTCCTGTTGAATGCGGGGTTGCGTAAAGGCTCCCCCAGGGAGTTCAGGTGTACCCAAAGGCTTCCGCTGAGAGCACTTTTTGATGGCAGAAAGTGGCACCGTACGTGTTTTTTCGGGTCTAACTCGGGTTCAGCTTCTTGTTGCGGTTAGGGTTATGTTTAGGGTTGTTAGGAAAGAGTGAAGACGCAGAGTCCTGTTGAGTGTGGGGTTGCGTAAAGGCTCCCCCAGGGAGTTCAGGTGTACCCAAAGGCTTCCGCTGAGAGCACTTTTTGATGGCAGAAAGTGGCACCGTACGTGTTTTTTCGGGTCTAACTCGGGTTCAGCTTCTTGTTGCGGTTAGGGTTATGTTTAGGGTTGTTAGGAAAGAGTGAAGACGCAGAGTCCTGCTGAGTGTGGGGTTGCGTAAAGGCTCCCCCAGGGAGTTCAGGTGTACCCAAAGGCTTCCGCTGAGAGCACTTTTTGATGGCAGAAAGTGGCACCGTACGTGTTTTTTCGGGTCTAACTCGGGTTCAGCTACTTGTTCCGGTTAGGGTTATGTTTAGGGTTGTTAGGAAAGAGTGAAGACGCAGAGTCCTGTTGAGTGTGGGGTTGCGTAAAGGCTCCCCCAGGGAGTTCAGGTGTACCCAAAGGCTTCTGCTGAGAGCACTTTTTGATGGCAGAAAGTGGCACCGTACGTGTTTTTTCGGGTCTAACTTGGGTTCAGCTTCTTGTTGCGGTTAGGGTTATGTTTAGGGTTGTTAGGAAAGAGTGAAGACGCAGAGTCCTGTTGAGTGTGGGGTTGCGTAAAGGCTCCCCCAGGGAGTTCAGGTGTACCCAAAGGCTTCCGCTGAGAGCACTTTTTGATGGCAGAAAGTGGCACCGTACGTGTTTTTTCGGGTCTAACTCGGGTTCAGCTTCTTGTTGCGGTAAGGGTTATGTTTAGGGTTGTTAGGAAACAGTGAAGACGCAGAGTCCTGTTGAGTGTGGGGTTGCGTAAAGGCTCCCCCAGGGAGTTCAGGTGTACCCAAAGGCTTCCGCTGAGAGCACTTTTTGATGGCAGAAAGTGGCACCGTACGTGTTTTTTCGGGTCTAACTCGGGTTCAGCTTCTTGTTGCGGTTAGGGTTATGTTTAGGGTTGTTAGGAAAGAGTGAAGACGCAGAGTCCTGTTGAGTGTGGGGTTGCGTAAAGGCTCCCCCAGGGAGTTCAGGTGTACCCAAAGGCTTCCGCTGAGAGCACTTTTTGATGGCAGAAAGTGGCACCGTACGTGTTTTTTCGGGTCTAACTCGGGTTCAGCTTCTTGTTGCGGTTAGGGTTATGTTTAGGGTTGTTAGGAAAGAGTGAAGACGCAGAGTCCTGTTGAGTGTGGGGTTGCGTAAAGGCTCCCCCAGGGAGTTCAGGTGTACCCAAAGGCTTCCGCTGAGAGCACTTTTTGATGGCAGAAAGTGGCACCGTATGTGTTTTTTTCGGGTCTAACTCGGGTTCAGCTTCTTGTTGCGGTTAGGGTTATGTTTAGGGTTGTTAGGAAAGAGTGAAGACGCAGAGTCCTGTTGAGTGTGGGGTTGCGTAAAGGCTCCCCCAGGGAGTTCAGGTGTACCCAAAGGCTTCCGCTGAGAGCACTTTTTGATGGCAGAAAGTGGCACCGTACGTGTTTTTTCGGGTCTAACTCGGGTTCAGCTTCTTGTTGCGGTTAGGGTTATGTTTAGGGTTGTTAGGAAAGAGTGAAGACGCAGAGTCCTGTTGAGTGTGGGGTTGCGTAAAGGCTCCCCCAGGGAGTTCAGGTGTACCCAAAGGCTTCCGCTGAGAGCACTTTTTGATGGCAGAAAGTGGCACCGTACGTGTTTTTTCGGGTCTAACTCGGGTTCAGCTTCTTGTTGCGGTTAGGGTTATGTTTAGGGTTGTTAGGAAAGAGTGAAGACGCAGAGTCCTGTTGAGTGTGGGGTTGCGTAAAGGCTCCCCCAGGGAGTTCAGGTGTACCCAGAGGCTTCCACTGAGAGCACTTTTGGATGGCAGAAAGTGGCACCGTACGTGTTTTTTCAGGTCTAACTCGGGTTCAGCTTCTTGTTGCGGTTAGGGTTATGTTTAGGGTTGTTAGGAAAGAGTGAAGACGCAGAGTCCTGTTGAGTGTGGGGTTGCGTAAAGGCTCCCCCAGGGAGTTCAGGTGTACCCAAAGGCTTCCGCTGAGAGCACTTTTTGATGGCAGAAAGTGGCACCGTACGTGTTTTTTCGGGTCTAACTCGGGTTCAGCTTCTTGTTGCGGTTAGGGTTATGTTTAGGGTTGTTAGGAAAGAGTGAAGACGCAGAGTCCTGTTGAGTGTGGGGTTGCGTAAAGGCTCCCCCAGGGAGTTCAGGTGTACCCAAAGGCTTCCGCTGAGAGCACTTTTTGATGGCAGAAAGTGGCACCGTACGTGTTTTTTCGGGTCTAACTCGGGTTCAGCTTCTTGTTGCGGTTAGGGTTATGTTTAGGGTTGTTAGGAAAGAGTGAAGACGCAGAGTCCTGTTGAGTGTGGGGTTGCGTAAAGGCTCCCCCAGGGAGTTCAGGTGTACCCAAAGGCTTCCGCTGAGAGCACTTTTTGATGGCAGAAAGTGGCACCGTACGTGTTTTTTCGGGTCTAACTCGGGTTGAGCTTCTTGTTGCGGTTAGGGTTATGTTTAGGGTTGTTAGGAAAGAGTGAAGACGCAGAGTCCTGTTGAGTGTGGGGTTGCGTAAAGGCTCCCCCAGGGAGTTCAGGTGTACCCAAAGGCTTCCGCTGAGAGCAATTTTTGATGGCAGAAAGTGGCACCGTACGTGTTTTTTCGGGTCTAACTCGGGTTCAGCTTCTTGTTGCGGTTAGGGTTATGTTTAGGGTTGTTAGGAAAGAGTGAAGACGCAGAGTCCTGTTGAGTGTGGGGTTGCGTAAAGGCTCCCCCAGGGAGTTCAGGTGTACCCAAAGGCTTCCGCTGAGAGCACTTTTTGATGGCAGAAAGTGGCACCGTACGTGTTTTTTCGGGTCTAACTCGGGTTCAGCTTCTTGTTGCGGTTAGGGTTATGTTTAGGGTTGTTAGGAAAGAGTGAAGACGCAGAGTCCTGTTGAGTGTGGGGTTGCGTAAAGGCTCCCCCAGGGAGTTCAGGTGTACCCAAAGGCTTCCGCTGAGAGCACTTTTTGATGGCAGAAAGTGGCACCGTACGTGTTTTTTCAGGTCTAACTCGGGTTCAGCTTCTTGTTGCGGTTAGGGTTATGTTTAGGGTTGTTAGGAAAGAGTGAAGACGCAGAGTCCTGTTGAGTGTGGGGTTGCGTAAAGGCTCCCCCAGGGAGTTCAGGTGTACCCAAAGGCTTCCGCTGAGAGCACTTTTTGATGGCAGAAAGTGGCACCGTACGTGTTTTTTCGGGTCTAACTCGGGTTCAGCTTCTTGTTGCGGTTAGGGTTATGTTTAGGGTTGTTAGGAAAGAGTGAAGACGCAGAGTCCTGTTGAGTGTGGGGTTGCGTAAAGGCTCCCCCAGGGAGTTCAGGTGTACCCAAAGGCTTCCGCTGAGAGCACTTTTTGATGGCAGAAAGTGGCACCGTACGTGTTTTTTCGGGTCTAACTCGGGTTCAGCTTCTTGTTGCGGTTAGGGTTATGTTTAGGGTTGTTAGGAAAGAGTGAAGACGCAGAGTCCTGTTGAGTGTGGGGTTGCGTAAAGGCTCCCCCAGGGAGTTCAGGTGTACCCAAAGGCTTCCGCTGAGAGCACTTTTTGATGGCAGAAAGTGGCACCGTACGTGTTTTTTCGGGTCTAACTCGGGTTCAGCTTCTTGTTGCGGTTAGGGTTATGTTTAGGGTTGTTAGGAAAGAGTGAAGACGCAGAGTCCTGTTGAGTGTGGGGTTGCGTAAAGGCTCCCCCAGGGAGTTCAGGTGTACCCAAAGGCTTCCGCTGAGAGCACTTTTTGATGGCAGAAAGTGGCACCGTACGTGTTTTTTCGGGTCTAACTCGGGTTCAGCTTCTTGTTGCGGTTAGGGTTATGTTTAGGGTTGTTAGGAAAGAGTGAAGACGCAGAGTCCTGTTGAGTGTGGGGTTGCGTAAAGGCTCCCCCAGGGAGTTCAGGTGTACCCAAAGGCTTCCGCTGAGAGCACTTTTTGATGGCAGAAAGTGGCACCGTACGTGTTTTTTCGGGTCTAACTCGGGTTCAGCTTCTTGTTGCGGTTAGGGTTATGTTTAGGGTTGTTAGGAAAGAGTGAAGACGCAGAGTCCTGTTGAGTGTGGGGTTGCGTAAAGGCTCCCCCAGGGAGTTCAGGTGTACCCAGAGGCTTCCACTGAGAGCACTTTTGGATGGCAGAAAGTGGCACCGTACGTGTTTTTTCGGGTCTAACTCGGGTTCAGCTTCTTGTTGCGGTTAGGGTTATGTTTAGGGTTGTTAGGAAAGAGTGAAGACGCAGAGTCCTGTTGAGTGTGGGGTTGCGTAAAGGCTCCCCCAGGGAGTTCAGGTGTACCCAAAGGCTTCCGCTGAGAGCACTTTTTGATGGCAGAAAGTGGCACCGTACGTGTTTTTTCGGGTCTAACTCGGGTTCAGCTTCTTGTTGCGGTTAGGGTTATGTTTAGGGTTGTTAGGAAAGAGTGAAGACGCAGAGTCCTGTTGAGTGTGGGGTTGCGTAAAGGCTCCCCCAGGGAGTTCAGGTGTACCCAAAGGCTTCCGCTGAGAGCACTTTTTGATGGCAGAAAGTGGCACCGTACGTGTTTTTTCGGGTCTAACTCGGGTTCAGCTTCTTGTTGCGGTTAGGGTTATGTTTAGGGTTGTTAGGAAAGAGTGAAGACGCAGAGTCCTGTTGAGTGTGGGGTTGCGTAAAGGCTCCCCCAGGGAGTTCAGGTGTACCCAAAGGCTTCCGCTGAGAGCACTTTTTGATGGCAGAAAGTGGCACCGTACGTGTTTTTTCGGGTCTAACTCGGGTTGAGCTTCTTGTTGCGGTTAGGGTTATGTTTAGGGTTGTTAGGAAAGAGTGAAGACGCAGAGTCCTGTTGAGTGTGGGGTTGCGTAAAGGCTCCCCCAGGGAGTTCAGGTGTACCCAAAGGCTTCCGCTGAGAGCAATTTTTGATGGCAGAAAGTGGCACCGTACGTGTTTTTTCGGGTCTAACTCGGGTTCAGCTTCTTGTTGCGGTTAGGGTTATGTTTAGGGTTGTTAGGAAAGAGTGAAGACGCAGAGTCCTGTTGAGTGTGGGGTTGCGTAAAGGCTCCCCCAGGGAGTTCAGGTGTACCCAAAGGCTTCCGCTGAGAGCACTTTTTGATGGCAGAAAGTGGCACCGTACGTGTTTTTTCGGGTCTAACTCGGGTTCAGCTTCTTGTTGCGGTTAGGGTTATGTTTAGGGTTGTTAGGAAAGAGTGAAGACGCAGAGTCCTGTTGAGTGTGGGGTTGCGTAAAGGCTCCCCCAGGGAGTTCAGGTGTACCCAAAGGCTTCCGCTGAGAGCACTTTTTGATGGCAGAAAGTGGCACCGTACGTGTTTTTTCAGGTCTAACTCGGGTTCAGCTTCTTGTTGCGGTTAGGGTTATGTTTAGGGTTGTTAGGAAAGAGTGAAGACGCAGAGTCCTGTTGAGTGTGGGGTTGCGTAAAGGCTCCCCCAGGGAGTTCAGGTGTACCCAAAGGCTTCCGCTGAGAGCACTTTTTGATGGCAGAAAGTGGCACCGTACGTGTTTTTTCGGGTCTAACTCGGGTTCAGCTTCTTGTTGCGGTTAGGGTTATGTTTAGGGTTGTTAGGAAAGAGTGAAGACGCAGAGTCCTGTTGAGTGTGGGGTTGCGTAAAGGCTCCCCCAGGGAGTTCAGGTGTACCCAAAGGCTTCCGCTGAGAGCACTTTTTGATGGCAGAAAGTGGCACCGTACGTGTTTTTTCGGGTCTAACTCGGGTTCAGCTTCTTGTTGCGGTTAGGGTTATGTTTAGGGTTGTTAGGAAAGAGTGAAGACGCAGAGTCCTGTTGAGTGTGGGGTTGCGTAAAGGCTCCCCCAGGGAGTTCAGGTGTACCCAAAGGCTTCCGCTGAGAGCACTTTTTGATGGCAGAAAGTGGCACCGTACGTGTTTTTTCGGGTCTAACTCGGGTTGAGCTTCTTGTTGCGGTTAGGGTTATGTTTAGGGTTGTTAGGAAAGAGTGAAGACGCAGAGTCCTGTTGAGTGTGGGGTTGCGTAAAGGCTCCCCCAGGGAGTTCAGGTGTACCCAAAGGCTTCCGCTGAGAGCAATTTTTGATGGCAGAAAGTGGCACCGTACGTGTTTTTTCGGGTCTAACTCGGGTTCAGCTTCTTGTTGCGGTTAGGGTTATGTTTAGGGTTGTTAGGAAAGAGTGAAGACGCAGAGTCCTGTTGAGTGTGGGGTTGCGTAAAGGCTCCCCCAGGGAGTTCAGGTGTACCCAAAGGCTTCCGCTGAGAGCACTTTTTGATGGCAGAAAGTGGCACCGTACGTGTTTTTTCGGGTCTAACTCGGGTTCAGCTTCTTGTTGCGGTTAGGGTTATGTTTAGGGTTGTTAGGAAAGAGTGAAGACGCAGAGTCCTGTTGAGTGTGGGGTTGCGTAAAGGCTCCCCCAGGGAGTTCAGGTGTACCCAAAGGCTTCCGCTGAGAGCACTTTTTGATGGCAGAAAGTGGCACCGTACGTGTTTTTTCAGGTCTAACTCGGGTTCAGCTTCTTGTTGCGGTTAGGGTTATGTTTAGGGTTGTTAGGAAAGAGTGAAGACGCAGAGTCCTGTTGAGTGTGGGGTTGCGTAAAGGCTCCCCCAGGGAGTTCAGGTGTACCCAAAGGCTTCCGCTGAGAGCACTTTTTGATGGCAGAAAGTGGCACCGTACGTGTTTTTTCGGGTCTAACTCGGGTTCAGCTTCTTGTTGCGGTTAGGGTTATGTTTAGGGTTGTTAGGAAAGAGTGAAGACGCAGAGTCCTGTTGAGTGTGGGGTTGCGTAAAGGCTCCCCCAGGGAGTTCAGGTGTACCCAAAGGCTTCCGCTGAGAGCACTTTTTGATGGC
>NW_028154159.1:0-12633 GCF_964211835.1 Anser anser
CATCATCCGCCCCCTGCAGTCCCCCCCCGGCGGGCGCCCCCCCAGCGGGGCGTCCCCCGGGCACCCCCCAAGTACCTCCTGTCGCCCTCCTTCCTCCCCCCGGCCTACGGCGGGGGGGGGCCGGCGGCGCCCGGGGGGGGCCTGGAGAGGGGCCCCCCCCCGCCCGCCTTCGTCAAGGGGGGGGGCAAGGGGGAGGCCGAGCTGCTGGGGGCCGAGCGCAGCGAGGACGAGGACTTCCTCATCCAGCACCTGCTGCAAGCCCCCAGCCCCCCCCGGGGGCCGGGCGAGGGGCTGGGGGGGGGCTGCGAGGAGCGGGGGGGGGCGCCCAAGGGCCTGGTGGTGGTGGGGGGGGGCTACGGGGCCCTGGCCCACCCCAGCGTCATCCGGCCCAACTCCAACCTGGAGGGGGGGCCGGGGGCGCTGGAGCTGGCGCTGCTGAAGGAGAAGAAGAAGCCCGAGGGGCGCGGGGGGGCCGCCGCCGGCGCTGCCGGGGGGGGGCCGGGGGCCGGCAAGGCCTGCGGGGGGGGCGCGGTGGTGGCGGCGGCGGCGGCGGCGGGGGCCGAGGGGCTGGCGGCCACCTCGGTGGTCCACTACGGCCCCCCCCCGCCGCCCCCGCCGCCGGGGCCCCCCCCGCCGCCGCCCCCCGCGCCCCCCCCCGGCGCGCCCCCCCTGGATTCCTACGAGCTGAAGAAAGCCGGGGGGGGCCCGAAGGAGCTGGGCCCCCCCCACGCCGCCTACCTGCCCAAGACCCCCGAGCACGGGCCCCCCCCGCCCGCCGCCGCCGCCGCCGCTGCTGCCGCCGCCGCTGCCGCCGCCGCCGCCGCCGCCGCCGGGGGGGGGCTGGAAGCCCACGGCCTGCTGCTGGAGCCCCCCCACGCCGACCTGGGGGGGGCCGCTCCTGCCCTCGGTGCTCACCCACACCCAGAGCCAGCTCCACGGGCGCCCCCCCAAGGGGCGGCCCCCCCTGGACGTCCACCTGCTGGAGGCGCCGCCGCTGGCCCCCCCCTCGGCCGCCCCCTCCCCGCAGCTGCTGCTCGAAGCCCACCTGCACCAGGCCCACCCGCAGGCCTCCCCCCAGCTGCCCCCCCCCGGGGCCATGGAGGTGCTGCCGCCCCCCCCAGGAGATCCAGGACTTCTTGGAGCCCCCCCTGGGCTTGGAGACCCACCTTGGCCCCCCCCCCGGCAGCGGGGGGGCCGCCGGTGCCGGCGGGGTGCCGGGGGGGGCGCCCCCTCACCTGCTGCCGCCCCACGCCGAGGCCCCCCCGCCGGGCCCCCCGGCCCCGCTGGACGCCAAGGACCAGTTCGGGGGCGCCGGGGGGGGCAGCCCGGCTGGGGGGGGCAAGGGGGGGGCGCGCTTCGTGCCCCTCACCTCCATCTGCTTCCCCGACGCGCTGCTGCAGGACGAGGAGCGCGGCTTCTTCCCCGGCATGGAGGACATGTTCGGGCCCCCCCCCGAGGAGTTCGCCCCCAAGGCGGCCGGCGAGGACGAGGAGGACGAGGAGGAGGACGAGGAGGAGGAGGAGGAGGACGAGGCCGGCCCCGGCCCCCCCCTGGAGCCCCGGCCCGAGGGGATGAAGGCCGCCCCCCCCCCGCCGCCGCCGCCGCCCCCCCCGTACGCGCTGGGGCAGGGCTACCCCCCCTTCTGCCCGCCGGACCCCCCCGGCGAGGCCGCCCTGGGGCTGGAGGCCGCCAAGCACCAGCTGCCCTCCACCGTCAACGCCGAGCCGCTGGGGCTGATCCAGGGGGGGGCCCCCGGCGAGCCGGCCCCCCCGAAGCCCCCCCACGCCGCCCCCCTCTTCTGCTCGTCCAAGCCCAAGAAGCTGCTGCGCACCTCCTCCTTCCAGCTGCTGCGCAAGCGGGACCCCTTCCCGCCCCCCCCCAAGAAGACCTACGCGCAGGAGTACGAGTTCGAGGACGACGAGGACAAGGCCGACGTCCCCGCCGACATCCGCCTCAACAGCCGCCGCCTCCCCGACCTCCTCCCCGACCTCATCTCCAGCTGCCGCGCCCGGCCCAGCCTCAGCCCCCTGGGGGACATCGACTTCTGCCCCCCCCCCGGCCCCCCCGGCGGCCCCAAGAAGCGCGGCCGCAAGCCCACCAAGCCCAAGCGCGAGGGACCCCCCCGGCCCCGGGGGAGGCCCCGCATCCGGCCGCTGGCGGAGCCCCCCGGCCTCCTCGCGCCTCCCCCCGACGGGGCCAAGAAGCCCCGGGGGCGAGGGAGGGGTCGGGGCAGGAAGGGGGGCGAGGACGGGGCGGATGGGGCCGGGATGGAGCCGCTGCGGCCCCTCAAGGTGAGGGGCTGGGCGGGGGGGCTGGGGATGGGTTTTGGGGGGAAAAGGGAGGGTTTTGGGAGGTTCTGTTCGGCCTCTTGGCCTCCAAAATGTCGGAGGTTGGGTTTGGGGTTGGTGGTGATGGGTTGGAGGTCTTGGAGGAGAAGATTTGGGGGATTTGGGGGGGTCTTGGAGGGGTCTCACGGTGCTTTGGGGACTCAGGATGGGTTTTGGGGGGGAAATGGAGGATTTGGGGAGGTTCCGTTAGGTCTCCTGGCTTCCAAAATGGCGGAGGTTGGGTTTGGGGTTGGTGGTGGTGGGTTGGAGGTCGTTGAGGTGAGGATTTGGGTGATTTGGGGAGGTGTTGGTGGGCTGAGGGGGTTGGGGGTGGGTTTTGGGGTAGGAAATGGAGGATTTTGAGAGGTTGTGTTTGGTCTCCCGGCCTCCAAAATGGCAGAGGTTGGGTTTGGGAATCGAGGTTGGGTTTGGGGTTGGTGGTCTTGGCTCTGAGGTCTTGGAGGTGAGGCTTTGGGGTGGTCTCGGGAGGCTGAAGGGGCTGGGGATAGTTTTTTGGGGGAAAACGGAGGATTTGGGGAGGTCGTGTTTGGTCTTGTGACCTCCAAAATGTCGGAGGTTGGGTTTGGGGTTGGTGGTGATGGGTTGGAGGTCTTGGAAGAGAAGATTTGGGGGATTTGGGGGGGTCTTGGAGGGTTCTTAGGGGGCTTGAGAGGCCCTGTGGGGTTTGGGGATGTGTTTTGGGGGCAAACGGGAGGATTTTGGGAGGTCCTCTTTGGTCTCGGGGGCCTCGAAATGGCGGAGGTTGGGTTGGGGTATCGGGGTCGGGTTTGGGGTTGGTGATCGTGGGTTGGAGGTCTTCGGGGAGAGGATTTGGGGGATTTGGGGGGGTCTCAGGTGGCTGAGAGGCACTGTGGGGGCCGGGAATGAGGTTTTGGGTGGAAAATGGAGGATTTCGGGCGGTTCTGTCTGGTCTTGGAGCCTCCAAACCTGTTGGAGGTTGGGTTTGGGCCTGGTGGTCGCGGCTTGGAGGTCTTGGAGGTCGGGATTTGGAGGATTTGGGGATTTGAACGTTGGGATCTCGGGGGGCGAAAAGCACCGTGGGGTCCGGGGCTGGGTTTTTGGGGACAAAAAGGCCGCTTTGGGGCCTTTCCCCGACCTTCGCCCCCCAGGAACGGGCTGAGGCCGGCTGCGAGGCCTTGGTGCCTCCAAGCCTATCGAGGGCAGGATTTGGGGTTTTTGGGGGGGGTCTGGGGCCTCGCTTTTGGGGCAGGCGGCCGGATTTGGGATTCCCCCCCCCCCCAAACATTTAGGGGCCAGTTTTGGGGGGTTCGCTGACCCACCCCCCCCCGTTTCTTCCCCCTTTCCTCCCTCTCAGATCAAGCTCCCGGTGCCCAAACCCTCGGAGGGCCCGTCGGGCGAGGGCCTCCCGCAGCCTCCCTCGGCCCCCCCGGGGCCCCCGGCCCCCCCCGGTGCGGAGGTGGGGGCGTCGCGGGAGCGCATCAAGCAGAAGATCCGCGAGGCCGAGGAGAAGACCCCCGAGGTGCGCTCGGGCTTCATGGCCTCCTTCCTCGACTTCCTCAAGGCCGGCAAGCGCCAGCCCCCGCCGCCGCCGCCGCCGCCGCCGGCCTCCGCCAGCCCTTCCAAGGGCTCCCGGCCTCCCCCCGCCGCCTCCGCCGCCGCCCCCCAGCCCTTCTCGGTGGGCCCCCCCCAGCTGCTGCCGGGGGGGCTGGAGGGGCCGGAGGGCGAGGGGCTGGTGATGGCGTGCCCCAGCCCCTGCAAGCGGCTGGACGAGGAGCTGAAGCGCAACCTGGAGACCCTGCCCTCCTTCTCGTCCGACGAGGAGGACTCGGTCAGCAAGAACCAGGACCTGCAGAAGAGCATCTCCTCCGCCATCTCCGCCCTCTACGACCCCGCCGACCGCCGCGACCCCGACGCGGCCGGTGGGTCTTTGTTTTTTGGGGGGGGGGGGGATGGAAAAAACGCGGTGGGAATGGGGTGGGGGAGGCCGGGGGAGAGGCTGCCGCGGGATGAAGGGGAGGCCGCGGCGGGTGGATGGAGGGGAGGATGGGGGGTGGAGGGGTTGGGCGGGGTGCTGGGGGCTTTAGGGGGGTGGGGGGGGGGTTATAGGGGACCTTGGGGGTTGTGGGGGGGTGCTGGGAGGTGCTGGGAGCTACTGGGAGGCACTGGGAGGCCCAGGGAGCCTCCAGCAGCCTCTTTGCTGCCCGCAGAGGCCTCTGCTGGCACCCACAAAAGTGTCGTGGGGTTCTCCTGGGACCCGTAGGGACCTCCTAGGCCCCATAGGGACCTCCTGGGACCCATAGCGATGTCCTGGGACCCATAGAGACCTCCCGGGCCCTATAGCGGCCTCCCGGGCCCCGTAGATGTCTCCTGGGACCCATAGAAACCTCCTGGGCCTCATAGCCACCTCCTGGGACCCATAACAATCTCCTGGGCCCCATAAACACATCCTGGGCCCTATAGGTGCCTCCCGGGCCCCATAGATACCTCCTGGGCCTCATATAAAGCCCCTGGACCCCGTAGATATGTCCTGGGCCCCATAATGGCCTCCTGGGCCCCATAGCCACCTCCTGGCCCCATAGGGACCTCCTGGGTCCTATAACAGCCTCCTGGGCCCTATAGCCGCCTCTCAAGCCCCATGGTGACCTCTCGAGCCCCATAGCGGACTCCTGGGCCCCATGGTGACCTCCTGGCCCCATAGCAACCTCCTGGCCCTATACCAGCCTCCCGGGTCCTATAACGATCTCCTGGCCTTATAGCGACCTCCTGGCCCCATACCAGCCTCCTGGGCCCTATAACAACTTCCTGGCCCCATACCAGCCTCCAGGGCCCTATAACGACCTCCTGGCCCCATACCAGCCTTCAGGGCCCTATAACGACCTCCTGGCCCCATACCAGCCTCCCGGTCCCTATAACGATCTCCTGAGCCCCATAGCCACCTCCTGGCCCCATACCACCCTCCCGGACCCTATAACAACCTCCTGGGCCTTATAGCGATCTCCTGGCCCCATACCAGCCTCCTGGGCCCTATAATGACCTCCTGGCCCCATAGCCACCTCCTGGCCCCATACCAGCCTCCCGGGCCCTATAACGATCTCTTGGCCTTATAGTGATCTCCTGGTCCCATACCAGCCTCCAGGGCCCTATAACGATCTCCTGGCCCTATACCAGCCTCCCGGGCCCTATAATGACCTCCTGGCCTTATAGCGACCTCCTGGCCCCACAGCCACCTCCTGAGCCCCATACCAGCCTCCCGGGCCCTATAACGACCTCCTGGCCCCATAGCCACCTCCTGGCCCCATACCACCCTCCCGGGCCTTATAACGACCTCCTGGGCCTTATAGTGATCTTCTGGCCCCATAACAACCTCCCAGGCCCTATAACAATCTCCTGGCCTTATAGTGACCTCCTGGCCCCATACCAGCCTCCGGGGCCCTATAATGACCTCCTGGGCCTTATAGTGATCTCCTGGCCCTATATCAGCCTCCTGGGCCCTATAACGACCTCCCAGCCCCATAGCGCCCTCCCGGAGGCCCCATTCCCCCCCCCCCAGTGCCCCCCACCCCCTTATTCTAACCCCCTCCCCCCTTACCCCCTCCAGACCCCCCCCCGCCGGAGCCGCAGCCCCCCAGCCCCGTGCCCTCGGAGGGCTCCCAGCCCGAGCCTCCCCCGGCCGCCCCGGCGGTGGTCCCGGCGGCCCCCCCGTCCCCCCCGGCGCCCAAGGGCCCCCCCGAAGCGGCGGCGCCGGCCTCCCCCGAGCGCGAGGAGGCCGAGGACTCGCGGCCTCTGCACCTGGCCAAGAAGCAGGAGACGGCGGCCGTCTGCGGGGACACCGACGAGGACGAGGCCGAGAGCGGCGGGGAGGGCATCTTCCGCGAGAGGGACGAGTTCGTCGTGCGCGTGGAGGACATCCAGGCGCTGAAGGTGGGCACTGGGAGGGACTGGGAGGCACTGGGGGGCGCTGGGCGGGACTGGGAGGGACTGGGAGGGGGATTGGGGGCACTGGGAGGTGCTGGGAGGGGGATTGGGGGCACTGGGAGGCGCTGGGGGAGGGAGTGGAGGCTGCTTCTGAGGCTGGGACGAGGTTCTCATACATGTGGAGGACATCCAGGCGCTGAAGGTGGGCACTGGGAGGGACTGGGGGGCGCTGGGAGGGACTGGGAGGCGTTGGGAGGGGGATTGGGGGCACTGGGAGGGGGATTGGGGGCACTGGGAGGCACTGGGAGGGGGATTGGAGGCTGCTTCTGAGACCAAGGTAAGGCTCTCGTCCCTGTGGAGGACATCCAGGCGCTGAAGGTGGGCACCGGGAGGGACTGGGAGGGACTGGGGGGCGCTGGGCGGGACTGGGAGGCGCTGGGAGGGGGATTGGGGGCACTGGGAGGCACTGAGAGGGGGATCGGAGGCTGCTTCTGAGACCAAGGTGAGGCTCTCATCCCTGTGGAGGACATCCAGGTGCTGAAGGTGGGCACTGGGAGGGACTGGGGGGGACTGGGAGGCACTGGGAGGGACTGGGGGGCGCTGGGAGGCGCTGGGAGGGAGTGGGTGGGACTGGGAGGGGGATTGGGGGCACTGGGAGGGGGATTGGGGGCACTGGGAGGCACTGGGAGGGGGATTGGAGGCTGCTTCTGAGACCAAGGTGAGGCTCTCATCGCTGTGGAGAACATCCAGGTGCTGAAGGTGGGCACTGGGAGGGACTGGGAGGCACTGGGAGGGACTGGGGGGCACTGGGAGGCGCTGGGAGGGAGTGGGTGGGACTGGGAGGGGGATTGGGGGCACTGGGAGGGGGATTGGAGGCTGCTTCTGAGACCAAGGTGAGGCTCTCGTCCCTGTGGAGGACATCCAGGTGCTGAAGGTGGGCACCGGGAGGGACTGGGAGGGACTGGGGGGGACTGGGAGGCACTGGGAGGGACTGGGGGGCACTGGGAGGGACTGGGAGAGAGACCGAGGGCACTGGGAGGCACTGGGAAAAGGCCCGGAGGCTCCCTCCAAGCTCCGTGTCCCCGTGGAGAAGATCCGGGGCCTCTAGGTGGGCACTGGGAGATACTGGGAGGGACTGGGAGATACTGGGAGGGACTGGGAAATACTGAGAGGGACTGGGAGGCACTGGGACTTATTGGGAGGGACTGGGAATTACTGGGAGCACTGGGAAGCACCAGGAGGCACTGGGAGATACTGAGAGGCACTGGCACTTACTGGTAAGTACTGGGAGCCCCTGGAGGCACTGGGACTTACTGGGACATACTGGGAGGCACTGGGAGGCGCTGCATTGGGCTGCGCGCTTTGGGGTTTCCGGGGGGGATTTGGGGGCAGCGTTTCGGGGCCGGGGGCCCCTTTTTGGGGTCTGACACCCCCTGCGGTGCCCCCCCCGACCTCGCTGTGCGCCCCCCAGCTGGGACTTACTGGGAGGCACTGGGACGTACTGGGAGGCGCTGCATTGGGCTGCGCGCTTTGGGGTTTCCGGGGGGGATTTGGGGGCCGCGTTTTGGGGCCGGGGGCCCCTTTTTGGGGTCCGACCCCCCCCGCGGTGCCCCCCCCGACCCCCCTGTGCCCCCCCAGCTGGGACTTACTGGGAGGTACTGGGAGGCGCTGCATTGGGCTGCGCGCTTTGGGGTTTCCGGGGGGGATTTGGGGGCCGCGTTTCGGGGCCGGGGGCCCCTTTTTGGGGTCTGACACCCCCTGCGGTGCCCCCCCCGACCTCGCTGTGCCCCCCCCAGCTGGGACTTACTGGGAGGCACTGGGACGTACTGGGAGGCACTGGGAGGCGCTGCATTGGGCTGCGCGCTTTGGGGTTTCCGGGGGGGATTTTGGGGCAGCGTTTCGGGGCCGGGGGCCCCTTTTTGGGGTCCGACACCCCCTGCGGTGCCCCCCCCGACCTCGCTGTGCCCTCCCCAGCTGGGACTTACTGGGAGGCACTGGGACATACTGGGACATACTGGGACGTACTGGGAGGCGCTGCATTGGGCTGTGCGCTTTGGGGTTTCCGGGGGGGATTTGGGGGCAGCGTTTTGGGGCCGGGGGCCCCTTTTTGGGGTCCGACACCCCCCCGTGGTGCCCCCCCCGACCCCCCTGTGCCCCCCCAGCTGGGACATACTGGGAGGCACTGGGAGGCGCTGCATTGGGCTGCGCGCTTTGGGGTTTCCGGGGGGGATTTGGGGGCCGCGTTTCGGGGCCGGGGGCCCCTTTTTGGGGTCCGACCCCCCCTCGTGGTGCCCCCCCGACCCCCCTGTGCCCCCCCCATCTGGGACTTACTGGGAGGCACTGGGACGTACTGGGAGGCACTGGGAGGCGCTGCATTGGGCTGCGCGCTTTGGGGTTTCCGGGGAGGATTTTGGGGCAGCGTTTTGGGGCTGGGGGCCCCTTTTTGGGGTCCGACCCACCCCGTGGTGCCCCCCCCCGATCCCCCTGTGCCCCCCCATCTGGGACTTACTGGGAGGCACTGGGACGTACTGGGAGGCGCTGCATTGGGCTGCGCGCTTTGGGGTTTCCGGGGAGGATTTTGGGGCAGCGTTTTGGGGCTGGGGGCCCCTTTTTGGGGTCCGACACCCCCCCGTGGTGCCCCCCCCGACCCCACCGTGCTCCCCCCCCAGCTGGGACTTACTGGGAGGCACTGGGACGTACTGGGAGGCGCTGCATTGGGCTGCGCGCTTTGGGGTTTCCGGGGAGGATTTTGGGGCAGCGTTTTGGGGCTGGGGGCCCCTTTTTGGGGTCCGACCCACCCCGTGGTGCCCCCCCCCGACCTCGCTGTGCCCCCCCCATCTGGGACTTACTGGGAGGCACTGGGACGTACTGGGAGGCACTGGGAGGCGCTGCATTGGGCTGCGTGCTTTGGGGTTTCCGGGGGGGATTTTGGGGCAGCGTTTTGGGGCCGGGGGCCCCTTTTTGGGGTCCGACCCCCCCCGCGGTGCCCCCCCCGACCCCCCTGTGCCCTCCCCAGCTGGGACTTACTGGGAGGCACTGGGACGTACTGGGAGGCACTGGGAGGCGCTGCATTGGGCTTTGGGGTTTCCGGGGGGGATTTTGGGGCAGCGTTTTGGGGCCGGGGGCCCCTTTTTGGGGTCCGACACCCCCCCGTGGTGCCCCCCCCGACCTCGCTGTGCCCCCCCCAGCTGGGACTTACTGGGAGGCACTGGGACATACTGGGAGGCGCTGCATTGGGCTGCGTGCTTTGGGGTTTCCGGGGGGGATTTTGGGGCAGCGTTTTGGTGCCGGGGGCCCCTTTTTGGGGTCCGACCCCCCCCGCGGTGCCCCCCCCGACCCCCCTGTGCCCCCCCAGCTGGGACTTACTGGGAGGTACTGGGAGGCGCTGCATTGGGCTGCGCGCTTTGGGGTTTCCGGGGGGGATTTGGGGGCCGCGTTTCGGGGCCGGGGGCCCCTTTTTGGGGTGCGGACCCCCCCCCGACCCCCCCGTGCCCCCCCCCAGCTGGCGCTGCAGACGGGCCGCGAGCCCCCCCCGATCTGGCGGGTGCAGAAGGCGCTGCTGCAGAAATTCACCCCCGAGATCAAGGACGGGCAGCGGCAGTTCTGCGCCACCAGCAACGTGAGTGGGGCCGGGGGGGCGCTTCGGGGTCGGGGGGGGCGCTTTTGGGGTCGGGGGGGGCGCTTTGGGGGTCGGGGGGGGCGCTTTGGGGGTTGGGGGGGCGCTTTGGGGGTCGGGGGGGGCGCTTTTGGGGTCGGGGGGGGCGCTTTTGGGGTCGGGGGGGGCGCTTCGGGGTCGGGGGGGCGCTTTGGGGGTCGGGGGGGCACATTTGAGGTCGGGGGGGGCACTTTGGGGTCGGGGGGGGCGCTTTGGGGTCGGGGGGGTGCTTTGGGGGCCGGGGGGGGCGCTTTTGGGGTCGGGGGGGCGCTTTTGGGGTGGGGTGGGGGCCCTGGGGGTATTTTGGGGCCTCGGGGGGGGGCTCCCTGGCATTATTTGGGGTTGGGGGGGCACATTTGGGGTCGGGGGGGGGCCCTGGGGGTATTTTGGGGTCTTGGGGGGGGGTGTCCCTGGCATTATTTGGGGTCGGGGGGGGCACATTTGGGGTCGGGGGGGGCCCTGGGGGTATTTTGGGGTCTTGGGGGGGGAGTCCCTGGTATTATTTGGGGTCGGGGGGGGCACATTTGGGGTCGGGGGGGGGCCCTGGGGGTGTTTGGGGTCTGGGGGGGGGGGGGTGTCCCTGGCATTATTTGGGGTCGGGGGGGGCACATTTGGGGTCGGGGGGGGGCCCTGGGGGTATTTTGGGGTCTTGGGGGGGGGGTCCCTGGCATTATTTGGGGTCGGGGGGGGCACATTTGGGGTCGGGGGGGGGCCCTGGGGGTGTTTGGGGTCTGGGGGGAGGTCCCTGGGGGTATTTTGGGGTCTTGGGGGGGAGGGGCATGGGGTATTCGGGGTCTGGGGGGTCCCTATGGGGTCTTTGGGGTCTGGGGGGTCCCTATGGGGTATTTGGGGTCTGGGGGGTCCCTATAGGGTATTTAGGGCCTGGGGGTGCCCCATGGGTTATTTATGGTCTGGGGGTGCCCTGGGGGCGGTTTTGGGGTCTGGGGGTGCCCCGGGGGGTTCCTTTGGGGTCTGGGGGTGCCCCGGGGGGTTCCTTTGGGGTCCGGGGTTGCCCCGGAGGTGGATTTTGGGGGCGCTGACGGGGGCCGCGCAGTACCTGGGGTACTTCGGGGACGCCAAGCACCGGTACCAGCGGCTCTACGTCAAGTTCCTGGAGAACGTCAACAAGAAGGACTGCGTGCGCGTCTGCTCCCGGCGGCCCTGGCACCGGCCCCTCGCCGCCGTCCGGTGACCGCGGGGACGGGGACGGGGGGCGCGGGGACAGCGGGGGACGCGGGGACGTTGGGGACAATCGGGGGACGTGGGGACAGCAGGGAATAGAGGGACATCGGGGACATCGGGGGGCATGGGGACATCGGACACGAGGACGTTGGGGACAGGGACGTGGGGACAGTAGGGGATAGAGGGACATTGGGGACACGGGGACATTGGGGACAAGCAGGGGACGTGGGGACAGCAGAGGATAGAGGGACATCGGGGACATTGGGGGGCACGGGGACATCAAGGGACACGGGGATGTTGGGGGACACGGGGACATTGGGGACAATCAGGGGACGTCGGGATGGAGGGACATGGGGACATCGGGGGACACGGGGACGTTGGGGACAAGCAGGGGACGTGGGGACGGCAGGGACATCAAGGGACACGGGGACATTGGGGACAATTGGGACATGGGGACGTTGGGGACAATCAGGGGACATGGGGACAGCAGGGACATCAGGGGATAGAGGGACATTGGGGACGTCGGGGGGCACGGGGACATCAAGGGACGCGGGGACGTTGGGGACAAGCAGGGGACATGGGGACAGTAGGGGATAGGGGGACATCGGGGACATTGGGGGGCGTGGGGAGATCAAGGGACATGGGGACATTGGGGACAATCGGGATACGGGGACATTGGGGACATAGGGGGCACGGGGACATCAAGGGACATGGGGACATTGGGGACAGCAGGGGATAGAGGGACATCAGGGACATTAGGGACAATCGGGATAGAGGGACATTGGGGACATTGGGGGGCACAGGGACATCAAGGCACATGGGGACATTGGGGACAGTAGGGGATAGAGGACATCGGGGACAATCGGGATAGAGGGACATTGGGGACATTGGGGGACACGGGGACGTTGGGGACAAGCAGGGGACATGGGGACAGCAGGGACATCAAGGGACATGGGGACATTGGGGACAATCGGGATAGAGGGACATCGTGGACATTGGGGGACACGGGGACGTTGGGGACAAGCAGGGGACGTGGGGACGGCAGGGGATAGAGGGACACGGGGACATTGGGGAGAAGTAGGGGACGTGGGGACATTGGGGACAATCGGGACACAGGGGCACTGGGGACACTGGGGGGCACGGGGACACCAAGGGACACGGGGACATTGGGGACATCAGGGGACTTGGGGACATTGGGGACATTGGGGACATGGGGACATTGGGGACATGGGGACATCGGGGACATTGGGGGGCACGGGGACACCAAGGGACACAGGGACATGGGGGACATCAGGGACTTGGGGACATTGGGGACATGGGGACATTTGGGGACACGGGGACCTCGGGGGACATGGGGACATTGGGGGGCTCATGGGGACATGGGGGGGGCGCCAGGGGTGTGAGGGGACACGGGGACGTTTGGGGCCATTTGGGGCACCGGGGGGGGCGTTTGGGGCACTTGGGGACATCGGGGGGGGGGGGGGGGGGACATCGGGGTCCCCGGGGGGGGCACTTCGCGGCCCCCACTCCTTGGGGGGGGCTTTGGGGGGGTCCCCGATGTCCCCACAAATT